>NC_069001.1:13780016-13781618 GCF_001194135.2 Octopus bimaculoides | reverse complement strand
CGAGTACTACGTTAAGGGTACACGTGTCTGTGGAGTGCTCAGCCAGCCACTTACACGTTAATTCCACGAGCTGGCTGTTCCGTTGATCGGATCAACTGGAACCCTCGTCGACGTAACCGACGGAGTGCCACAGTATACACACACACAACCTTCAAAGAGCCTGCATAAAGAACATAGAAGGTATTCATCCTGTTTGCCAATGGTTCTGTGTTGCAGTCACCTATACAGAGTCGGCCAAAGAAGCCCGTGGTTTTTAATGTATGTCCCTTCCACCTCGCCTCCGCTGCTCTACGCAACAAAAGACACTTCTACTTAATAAATACTTCAGTCAGTCCGCTGTCCGACGTTCATAAATTAGTGTTGTGTTGTTAAGTATTTCCAAGCCAACGTTTATGGTTGGATCAATACATGCATTCATTGTGTGTGCGTGAGTGTGTGAGTTTATGGGCTGTCCGTGTATTTATGTTTGTACATGCATGCATACATACACATAAAAATATGTATGTGCGCGTGCCTGTATGTATATATATCATCATCATCATCATCGTTTAACGTCCGCTTTCCATATATATTGAAAAAAAATGTCGTCAGAATTTTGGAATAACTTCTTTCATTTATTTTATACATATATTAGCGCTTTCGTTCGTCTTTCGAACTTGTCAAATATAATTTTGTGAAAATACAGAGATCTAGCTTATTTATATAAAAACAGGTGTTTTTGGGGGTTTTGTTTATAACAGAACATTGTTTTTTCCCCCTTTTTTTTGGCGGGGGTGAGGCTTTGGAGACAATGGAAGATGTATAAGCAGATAGATAGAGAGATAGGCAGATAGAGAGATAGATAGATAGGCTGATAGTCAGACAGATAGAGAGATGGATGTGGTAAGAAGCTCTACACATATATATATATGTATATATATATATATGTATGTATATATACATAACCTTCTTACTTGTTTCAGTCACTAGACTGCGGCCATGCTGGGGCACCACCTTGAATTTTTAGTCCAATGATTCGAACCGTGTACTTATTTTTGAAGCCTGGTACTTATTCTATCGGTCTCCTTTTGCCAAACTGCTAAGTTACGGGGATGCAAACACACTAACACCGATGGTCAAGCGGTGATGGTAGGGACAAATACCGACAGAAACAAACACACACACACACGCACACACACACACACACGCACACACACACACACACACACGACGGACTTCTTTCAATTTCCGCCTACCAAATCCGCTCACAAGGCTTTGATCGGCCCGAGGCAATCGTAGAAAATACTTGCCCAAGGTGCTACGCAGTGGGACTGAACCCAGCACCCAGTGGTTGGGAAGCATGGTTCTTACCATACAGCCACACCTGCACCTGCAACCGTAGTGGGCTTGTCTCTCTTGTCAGATCATTAAGACAGTGATTTTTGTGGCTATTGAGTTGTTTTGACTCTTATTTCTAGCATTACGGGTGCTGATTACTGCCCCTGTACACTTTAGTGACAAATATATTTATGCCTTTAGGTTGTAAAATCGCGATTTAACCACCCATATATGTATATATGTATATATATATATATATATATATATATATATATATATATATAT
>NC_069001.1:13778538-13779369 GCF_001194135.2 Octopus bimaculoides | reverse complement strand
ATATATATATATATATAAGGATGCGTTGCCTAGTATTTAGGGTGTTGCACCCACGATCAGAAAATCCTGGTTTTGATTCTCGCAATGGGCGGTACATTGTGTTCTTTCACGTTGCTCTGCGATCACTTCGACTTCTGACGTGCGGTACATCGTGCCCCTTGTACAGGTAATGTCAGTTTGATGGAAGGTGTGAACTAGCATACAGCACAAAACATTTGATTACTGTAAACAAATCATGTGTGGTAGGTTGGTGAGCAGGAAATGTAGTGTTGCCGAAAATATTCCACAGTCAATTGAAAATACAATATATATAATCGAAATGAAGAGACGTGGGAGCGGGGCGGGGAAGCGTGCAAAGGATACTTCTAAAAAAAAAAAGGGGCAAGGGAGTGAACTCAGGAGTTTTTAATTAACGTTAATTTCAGCGGAGATTTGCGGATGGTGTAATGAATCTGATCAAGCAATAATACAGAAAAATAAGTTTATACTTCCTGAATTCGAATTTCTGCCACTCTCCCTCTCTTCTCTCCCTCCCTCCATGCTATTCAGTCAATTACACCACCTCCCCTTCTTTCCCTCCCCTTTATAATTTACTGCCTTTTAACAATGAGAAATCGTCATCATCATCACCATCATCACCATCATCATCATCATCACCATCACCATCATCATCATCATCACCATCATCATCATCATCATCACCATCATCATCATCACCATCATCATCATCATCATCATCATCATCATCACCATCATCATCATCATCATCATCACCATCATCATCATCACCATCATCATCATCATCATCATCATCATCACCATCATCATCAT
>NC_069001.1:13775427-13776881 GCF_001194135.2 Octopus bimaculoides | reverse complement strand
TTTTCTCTTTTTTCGTTTTTTTTTTACTTGTTTCAGTCATTTGACTGTGGCCATGCTGGAGCACCGCCTTTAGTCGAGTAAATCGACCCCAGGACGTATTCTTTGTAAGCCTAGTACTTATTCTATCAGTCTCTTTTGCCGAACCGCTAAGTGACGGGGACATAAACACACCAGCATCGGTTGTCAAGCAATCACACAAACACACACACACACACATATATATACATATATACGACGGGCTTCTTTCAGTTTCCGTCTACCAAATTCACTCACAAGGCTTTGGTCGGCCCGAGGCTATAGTAGAAAACTTGCCCAAGGTGCCACACAGTGGGACTGAACCTGGAACCATGTGGTTGGTAGAAGAATTTAAAATTTTGCAGATGTAGGTTTTTCGACGGAGGAGATTGCAAAATTATCTTTCCTCTTTCATCCGTTTCAGCCATTGGACTGCGGCCATGCTGGGGCACTCGAATAAATCGACTCCAGTACTTACTCTTTTCTACTCTATGCACAAAGCTCAAAATTTTGGGGGATTAGGGGACAGTCGATTAGATCGCCCCTAGTACGTAACTGGTACTTAATTTATCGACTTCGAAAGGATGAAAGGCAAAGTCGACCTCGGCGGAATTTGAACTCAGAACGTAAAGACAGACTAAGACTCCAGTACTTATCATTATTATTATTATTATTATTATTTTTTTTGCTAGTACTTATTTTATCGATCACTTTTGCTGAACCGCTAAATTATGGAGACGTAACCAACGCAACACCAGTTACAAGCGGTGGCGGTACAAACACAAAGACATACACACACACACACATACTGATATATAGATGATAAAGTTCCACGCAGTATCCGTCTACTAAATTCACTAACAAGCCATTGGTCGGCCTGCGGCTATAGTACGAGACAGTATGATCCAAGATGTCATACAGTGGAACTGAACCCGAAATCACGTGCTTGCTAAACGAAGGTCTTAACCACATAGCCATGTCTTTAGCAAAATAATGTTTATTCCAAATATAGGTGCAGGCGTGGCTGTGTGGTAAGAAGCTTGCTTCCCAACTGCATGTTTCTGGGTTCAGTCCCACTGCCTGTGTTATAGTGTGTTCTACTATAACCTCGGACCCATCAAGGCCTTGTCAATGGATTTGTTTGGTACACGGAAACTGAAAGAAGTTCATCGTACATACATTTCTACATATACTCTTTACTCTCTCTTTTACTTGTTTCAGTCATTTGACTGCGGGGCCATGCTGGAGCACCACCTTTTAGTCGAGCAAATCGACCCCCAGGACTTATTCTTTGTAAGCCTGGTACTTATTCTATCGGACTCCTTTTGCCGAACCGCTATGTTACGGGGACGTAAACACACCAGCATCGGTGGTCAAGCGATGTTGGGGGGGGGCAGACACAGACACACACACATATGCACACACATACATATATATAT
>NC_069001.1:13769827-13774850 GCF_001194135.2 Octopus bimaculoides | reverse complement strand
CTGTGTGGTAAGAAGCTTGCTTCCCAACTGCATGTTTCTGGGTTCAGTCCCACTGCCTGTGTTATAGTGTGTTCTACTATAACCTCGGACCCATCAAGGCCTTGTCAATGGATTTGTTTGGTACACGGAAACTGAAAGAAGCCCATCGTATATATGTATATATATGTGTATGTGTGTGTGTCTGTGTTTGTCCCTCCCAACATCGCTTGACAACCGAAGCTGGTGTGTTTAAGTCCCCGTAACTTAGCGGTTCGGCAAAAGGAGACCGATAGAATAAGTACTAGGCTTACAAAGAATAAGTCCTGGGGTCGATTTGCTCGACTAAAGGCGGTGCTCCAGCATGGCTACAGTCAAATGACTGAAACAAGTAAAAGAGTAAAGTAAAAGTATAACCAATTTATTGCAGATAAATTTTAACAACAGAGTCTTGTATGGATCTCACAACGGTTCTATGGAGCCCGGTTGAGAATTACTGATTTAGATGACGAACCCACGCGTCTGTGGAATTCTCAACCATTTATTGACACTAAACACAAACGAACAAAACCTGTAGAACCTTTAATTGAAAGCTACCCCGTTCCCCGTCTCTGCCATCCTTTGTCACACTCTATATCGTTTACTCTGCCTGATGGTTAAGTTCAAGGGCCTAAGAGTCTGTCAGTTGATCAAAATATTTGGAAAAATCGTCGTGGAAAACGACGGAGGTTCTTTTTGTTTGTTTGTGTTAACGTATATAAGACTATCTATCTATCTATCTATCTATCTATCTATCTATCTATCTATCTATCTATCTATCTATCTATCTGCGTATGTGTGTGTATGTGTGTATTCATTATATACATTCATTCTTGTAATAGAACAGTGCACACACATATGGTAAAACCCAGGACGGATGCCCATAGCTTGGAAAACTGGAAGCATATCAGTTGAACACACACACACACACGCACGCACACACACGCACGCACACACATATTAATTCATACACATGTGTGATGACAGCAGACAAGCAGAGACTTCGAAGTCACTATTAACGTTTTTCCATGTAAAATGTAATATGTACTCTACCAAAGTGTATTGAGTAATCCTTCAGTTTAATGTTAAAATGGATTATTTATAACTTGACATAAAAAAGAAACACGATATATATATATATATATATATATATATATATATATATATATATATATATATATATATATATATATATATATATATATATATATATACGTATACATATTTGAATAGGTAGATGCACATGCACACATACATACATACGTATATACAAATATATATATATATATATATATGTGTGTATTCACACCTATAAATATATGTTTGGATGTGTGGGTGTAACATTGTAACATAATAAAAATGTAAATATATGATTCATATACACACACACACATCTACAATCAGTCCCATGCACCGCGATACGTATGTTTCATTTTCTGTAAACCAGTTTTGAACAATTCCTATGGTTTTCTTTCTCTCTCTCTCTATCCACACCCGACCTGCCATATCTTCCATACACACACACATACGCGCGCGCACCTTGTAATATAATGTGAAGCGAAAACCGAAATCAACAGAAGAATATCGTTCCACTACATCAAAGTATTCACGTGAAAGATGGAGTTAGTTATATTATAAAGCTTAGCTACTTTCTGTCTTGGCTTTTTTATTTATTTATTTATCTATTTGTTTAGTTATCTATTCTCTCTCGTTTTTCTTTTTATATATTCTCTTGTTAAACCTTCCTTATTTTTTGTCTCTCACTGGAATATGTCTTTTATTTAGAGGAAAGAGAGAGAAAGAGAAAGACGGAGTGGGAGCAGGGTACGAGAGAAAGAAAGAAAGAAAGAGTGTATTTAAATAAGACAGCAAACAAGAGCTGAGAATTTGTGTAGATATGTCACAATACACACTCTCACGTACATATACATACATAGACATACACATACCAATAGGTAAGATTCCCTCGCACATCCATAAACACTCATTCATTTATACATACTATGTATGAGCCAGTGAGGCCCTTCCTTCTATATTATACTCACTGGACCTGCTAATGAAAAAGAATAACTGTGAAATTTCCTTCAGATTACAACCGAACCTTTCTTAAATAAAGAAAGGTAATGTATGCAGTCCCTTACATACCCGTGAAAAAAAAGGCGGGATGGTTCGCCTTTGATCGCAAGTCTGCTCAATCAGGGGCTGACCTAGGGGATTGAGATGATCAACATCAACTATTAAACTCCCGAATGTGCAGTAAGGTACCGGAGACGCGTGCGACGCAAACCCTTTCCTCTCTCTCTGTTATTATTCCTTCTCTTGCATATCTTTCCCCCTTCCTCTGTATCCTTGTCTTTCTATTACTCCCCTTCCTTCTCTTAATGTAGTACACCACTTAATCTATCTCTCTCTCTCTTCCTCTCTTTCTCTGTCTTCAAGTCTCTTCCTTTCTACTAAAACTACTCCCCGTCTGTCCCTCTCTATTTATCCCCATATCTCTCCCGTCTTATACTATTCCTCATTGTCTTCAAGCCTAAGTTCTTCTCTATCTCTTCTATAAAGCTTTCCTCCCTTTCTATTCTAGTGAGTAGTAGTATAAGGTGCTCTGCTATAAATCCCCCTCTCTCAATAAACTTTTATATTCCGTTTATCTCCCTTGATCAGTCTACTCCTCTTCTTTAACATGTTTCTCTCTCCCTTTCTCTTTGCTTTTTCCTCTCTTTCTCTATTCCGCGCTTTTTCTTTATTTCACTTTTACACCTTTCCTTCTTTCTCCCTTTCTTGCCTTTTAGCTTTTCCTCCCTCTCTCCTTTCCATCCCTGCTTGTGTTGCTCATCATCCCACTCCCTGTTTCTCTCTCCCTTTCTGCCATTCGCCTCACTCCATCCCTCTTGTGCTGTCCCCGTGATTCCTCCCCTTCTCTTTATATTCTCTCTTTATCTATTCATTCCGTTACCATTTCTTCTTCTCTCTCTTTGACTTTAGTACTGTATCCTTTCACTCTTTCTCTTTGAGTCTATTACTCTATCCTTTTCCCTTTGACTTTATTTCTCTATTCCTCCTCCTACCGCTCTTTGCCTCTAACACTCTGCCCCTCTTTCTCTTCCACTATTACTCTTTCTTCCCGCTCTCTCTATTTACCTTCCCTCTCCATTCTATTACCATTTCTTTCTTCCCCTCCTTCCATAACGTTTTCTTCTTCTTTCACTTCTCTCTTTATATGTTATCTCTTTCTTTTCCCCCTCTCTATCAAGTATCTCTCCCCAATCTTATCAGTTACTCTTACTCTTTATCTAATTATTATACCTTTATTACTCTATCTTTCTTCTCCCAGCCTCTTTCTATCCTCTCTTACTCCCCCTCTTCTGTTGCTTTTTCTCTCTGTCTCACCTACTTCTCTCTCTCTTTTTCTCTCCTCCTCTACCACAACCACCATCACTATCATTATCATTACCATCAATACTATTATCATTATCATCATCATCATCTTGACTAAACTAGTTTTACACCTTCAGCACATACAACACCAAATAAAAAAACAAAACAAATACACTGCCGCCACCGTAGCAGCAGTAGCAGTAGTAGCAGTAGTAGAAGTAGTAGTAATAGTAACAGCAGCAGCAGCAGCTGCAGTAGTAGTAGCAGCAGTGTAGTACTTGCAGTAATAGAATCAGCAAAGGCGGCGACGGGGGGGCGACTGCTACCACCACAACGACGACCACCGTAGTAGTAGTAATGATGGCGGCTGTGGTGGTGGGTGCGGTGCTGATAGCAATACAGAGACGATAGTAGTAGTAATAGTAATTGTAGTAATAGCAGTAGTAGTAGTAGTAGTAGTAGTAGCATAGAGGTTTTTCTATACACACAACTGATATTAGTGACACACACACACATATACACATGTATATATTTATGTATACACACAAATACATATATACACAACCGTTTAAAGTATAGGAGAAAAGAGAAGTAGGGCGACGAAGCTTATAGCTGTGTGGAGGACAGGGTTTTTTTTTTCCTCTCCACCACTAATGGACAATACGTCCATTATCACACAAGTGAACAATCCCAGAGATGGAGACCAACAACAACAACAACTACACATACAACAACAACAACAGCAATACCAACAACAACAGCTACTACAGCAACAACAACAATATAACAACACACTTCCTTCATCGGAAAAAGGTAAGTGAAACACTGGACATTCCGGAGGATATTTCTACATCTATAAGCTCTATACATACATATATATATGTGTATATGTGACTACGTTTATATATATATATATATATACAAACACAAGCACCGACTATATTTATACTACAACCGTAGTATACAACACACACACACACACACACATACATATCCATATATATATATATATATATATGTATGTAAAGCACACATATGTGTGGTATCCGGAGTTAAACCACAAAGGAATTTATATATACATACACACACACATATACATACATACACACAGACAGACCTGTTATAAATACTTCAGATTTGCAAAAAATAAAACACTGCTCCCAACATGTTTTTAGGGAATGTATATAACTAGTTTGTACATATGTATACACACACACACATTCCTATATATATACACGACTGTAGACCCGTTTTATCGCTTAAGATTTGCAAACACAGTACTCCCTACACATTTATGGGAAGTGTATATAAGTAATGTGTGTGTGTGTATATATCTATATCTATCTATCTATCTATATATATATATATATATATATATATATATATGCTTACTATCTGCATAAACACTACTAGTAACTCGTTTTTGAGGGGGGGGGTATGTGTAGTTAGTATTTGTTTATATATATCTGTGTGTATGTAGTTAATTTTACACACACATATATATAGAGCATATATTACTCGGGCATGAGAAAGAAAGAGGGATAGACAGACAGAGAGGGGGCGGGAAAATGACAGCGCTTTTAGGAAGAGGGGAGTCAGAACATTGTGTATATATATATATATATATATA
>NC_069001.1:13769260-13769616 GCF_001194135.2 Octopus bimaculoides | reverse complement strand
TATATACATATATACCTCGCTCAGAGATTTAACATATATATATAAATATATAACGTACTCGCGCGCAAAATCAGTTATAAATTGGGAGTGTGTATATATATATATATATATAATCTACATACACACCCATCCTGTTTATACGCAGACATCCATCCATGGGTGTATAGCAGAAACAATCTCTAACGTAAATTGTGTCCAATATTGTTGTTTGTGCAGGTCTAATATCTGCAACGATTTGTGTTGATAGTAAGATACAATTTAACAGTATCTATATGTGTATATAAATGATACTCTGTATGTATATATATATATATATATAAATATATATATATATATATATAAATATATATATATAT
>NC_069001.1:13763826-13766396 GCF_001194135.2 Octopus bimaculoides | reverse complement strand
TATAATGTTTACGTGTTGCTATTGTTCAGCCCCAGGTGAGACTGGTGATTCAGTAGGCCTATCTAACATCAAACGCATTCTGCTTGAGATTATCCCATGTCTGTAAGGGTTATACGTGTACAACTACACCATCCTGTGTTTACTCAGCTAGCTTAGTCGAAACAGAATGATGTGGTTTATTTAAAGGAGCAGGATTCACTTCTGTTTCTAACAGACTAGGTAAAACTTCCCCCTGTATGTTTACGCGTTTTAAATGTTGATCTTTCACCAGATGTAGGCTGAGACTTCGAAGTTACTATTACCCACTCCTCTGGTGAAACTATAATATAATATATATATTCCCTGTTTGCGTGTGAATCGTGCTGTCTGTCATATGGTGTCGCTTAGCCCTACGTTAGATCCGATCAAGTAAGACCTATGATCAGAAGTATCTCAACCGTGACCATCCAGCCTTTTCTGGATATGCTGGTCTACAGTAACCAATATATGGTCTCCTTATTAAAACTGTTGGGTGTGGTTTCGAGTGAGATTTACCTGCTCTGTCTAAGAGGTCGAGCTAACCAAGCACTGGTTCATACATACATTTACGTTGCTGTTTAACCCTAGGCCATCTTGACCACGTATCATGTAGATTCACCTGTGTTCAACGATGTCCCATCCATGATCATTGTTTTTATTTTCAACGTATCTATAGAGGGGCGGTGTACATTATCCAATGTGTTTATCTATTCAAAGAAGTATATGATTTGAGAGAGATTTGGTTTATATTTCTAGCGGGCTGAATGACCATATTTGTAGGTTTCCCCTCATCGGTTAATGCGTGACTAAGCTACTGGTTTACAAATGGGAGATGTATACAAGAGAGGTGTGTGTATATATGTGTGAATGTGTGTGTTTACAAGTGTCTTGCATAGAGGTATAAGTGTATAAATGTGTGTAGGTTATATATACGTCTAATTTATTGCGAATATGCGTAATTTTTATTTGCTAGAGGGGTATGTATATAAGTAATATAGGTGTTGTGTTGTGACGCAGACGTGTGTATATATTTGTCTTGTAATAAATAGGTGTGTTTAGAAGCAGAGTTAGTGGTGTATAGTGCTGTGTGAAACGCATGAGTGAATGAGAAATGATATACATAAGGTGTTTATAGATGGGCTGTAGTGAGAGGTGTAAATATGCCTGAATGGGAGACATAATATTAATGTCATATACACGCGCGCGCATATGTGTATATGTGTGTGTGTATGTGTTTACAACTGGGGCGTAGAGTGATGTGTGTGTATGAGGTAATCCTTTTTATGTTTATGAGTGTAATGTGATTGTATACAAACAAGTAGGATGTATAAAGAGGGGGTGTGTATATTAGATTGAGAAGGGGAATAACCCTATATACGTTTAAATAGGTGATTATAGAGTAATATACAGTATATATATATAATTTTGCAGAGTAGTGTGTTTATAAATGTGTACACAAACTTGGTATATATATATATATATATATATATATATATAATTTTGCAGAGTAGTGTGTTTATAAATGTGTACACAGACTTTTGGTGTGTATAAGTGTATAAAAGAATGTTATACACGTTTCTACGTATGTGTATATATATATACATTCAAATACTCCTATATTGTGTAATTTGGGTTACGAAACTATATATGTACGTAGACGAATGAGTGGTTACCCGAATTATCGGCATAGAATAGGGTGTATAATGATGAATGTGTGTGTGTGTATATGTATGAATGATTTGGTAATCATCTTGTATACATTTTCTGCTCTGATGATGCCGACCCATCATCAAAGTTTCGCAGCCATCACAGTTACTACCGTATTTCGACGAGGGTATGTTTGAGTGTACTTGGCTGCTGTTTCTAGCTTAGAAACTCGCTCTTTGTGTATTTTTATTAATAAAAAGTCTACAAATGAAATATGTGTTCTATAAATGTTTGTGCGTTTGTAATATACGCAAGGGCCTTTATAAGAATTTTATCACAAGGTACAAAGTTCCTTTCCCTTGCTGTGAAATACAGTTTTTCAAGTTAACCGTAAGCAAACATTTTCTGGGAGCTGGGACCCCAAATATTATATACTTACTCCCCTGCATTCTCGTTGCCCCTCTCACGGGGCTCTGTGTATACGAAGGTGTGTGTTTAAAGTATGAGGTGTAAAAGAACTGTGTATCAACTCAGGAGATAGTTTTTGCTGTCCTATATTCGTCTAGGATTGTGTAGCTGCTGTACGATGGATAAATGTCTATATTTACGAGAAGGTGTGTATTTATTATAACAAGCAGACTGTGTTACGGATACCTAGTAGCTAGTGCCTACCCTACTATATATGTTTTAGCTTGTACAATCGTCGAGGTGCATAAATATGCAATTACTTGTGAGATTTCGACATAGGTTGAGTGGGCCGATGGTGAATGCGTGTGTTGATGGATATATATATATATATATATATATATATATATATATATACACACACACACACTCACTCTTTATTACATATGGACTGCGACCATGCTTGGTACCACCTTAAAAGGGTTTTGTCGAACAAATCG
>NC_069001.1:13761899-13763341 GCF_001194135.2 Octopus bimaculoides | reverse complement strand
ATATATATATATATATATATATATATATATATATATATATATACACACACATAGATATGTATGTGTGTAGTGTATATACATACGCAACGAGTTTCCCCATAGTCTCCATCTATCAAACCCAATCATAAAATCCTGGGACTATACTTACAGTAGAAGACACTTGCCCAAGGTGCCTTGCAGTGGAACTGAACACACGACTGTGTGGTAACGAAGCGAACGCCTTAACCATATACCATAGGCATTTAAAAAAAGTCGGGTACATTTTCTAATGTGTATTTATTGCAGTTTAACCCTTAATCAACTCTGGATCGTGCAAAACCTATATAAATGTGTGCTTGCACGCGCGCATATGTTTACGTTTTTAGATGTGTTGAACATATAACGCGTGTTTACATTCGGGAATATCTATTTATATAGATCTGTCTGTCTGTTCGTCCATCTGTCTATTTGTCTGTCTCTGTTTACCTGCCCGTCCCTGGCAAGAGATCATTAATTATTTATAATTATTTATTATTGGATTGGCTGGATCGTTAGTGCGTCGAACAAACTGTCTTGCATTCGTTCCGGTTGTTTACGTTCTGAGTTCAGATTCCTCCGATGCCATCTCCTGTCTTTTTGTTCCGTCCGGGATTGATGGCATTAAGTAACCCGCCCCATCTTCCGCCAAATTTCAGAGCCTCGTGTTTGTTTATATATATAAATAATATTTAGCTTCGTCTCTTTACATTCTCTGTTCAAATCTTTTCGAGATCAACTTCACTTTTTCATCCCGTCGGGGGTAAGTCGATAAAATAAAGCACCTGTCAATAACCGGGACCTATGATATCGACTACCAGCCCACCCTCCACACCCTCCCAGCAAATTTCGGACCTTGTACCCGACATTTTAGAAGCAATATTTTAGTTATGTCTGTCTCTTTACATCTGATCTGCCAGATCAAATTTTCTGGAGATTTCGACTTAGTCAACATTCATATCTCCTCGGAATCGATAAAATATGTACCAGTAACCTGCTGTGGTCGATATAATCGACTGCAATCCCATTCATTTTTAGGCTTACTGTAAATAAAATCACCGTTTACATCGTTATAGAGTAATTAATTATTAATGAAAGCAATACAGTTGTTGGAAAGTGTCTACAAATGTCTTGCGGTTAATAAAATAATAATAATAATAATAATAATAATAATTATTATTATTATTATTATTATTAAGGCGGCGAGCTGACAGAAACATTAGCACGCTGGGCGAAATGCTTAGGGGTATTTTTCGTCTGCCGTTACGTTCTGTGTTCAAATTCCGCCGAGGTCGACTTTGCCTTTCATCCTTTCGGGGTCGATAAAGTAAGTACCAATTACGCACTGGGGTCGATGTAATCGACTTAATCCCGTTGTCTGTCCTTGTTTGTCCCCTCTATGTTTAGCCCCTTGTGGGCAATAAAGA
>NC_069001.1:13755962-13761779 GCF_001194135.2 Octopus bimaculoides | reverse complement strand
GGGTCGATAAATTAAGTAACAGTGGAGTACTGGGATCGATGTGATCGACTGTCCTCCTTCTCCCCACAAAATCCAAGCCTTGTGCCTATAGTAGAAAGGATTCTTCTTCTTAATAATAAATCTCTGAGCAAGGTATACACAGTAACTGCACGGCATCGTGAAATATATTTGCCACTTAAATGTGGTTAACCCTTAAGGGTAGATGTAGCTTGTAGCCCTGGGCTACAGTAGCATCTACCCTTAAGGGTTAGCCACATTTAAGTGGCAAATATACTTCATCAGTCTTCTTCTTATTATTAGGGTGGTGAGCTGGCAGAATTGTGAGTATGCTGAGCAAAAGGCTCAGCAGCATTTTGTCCCTCATCATGTTCTGAGTTCAGTTACCACTGAGGTCAACTTTGCCTGTCATCCTCTTGAGGTCGATAAAATAAGTACCAGCTGAGTACTGCGGTTGATGTAATCGATTTATCTCCCCTCTTCCGAAATTGCAGGCCTTGTACCAAAATCTGAAATCATAATCATTCTGATGGTTATTATTATTATTATTATTATGATTTACATAATACTTCTCTGATGTCGATGAAAAAAATTGGTTTAACCAGCAGATCGATATATTATTGACTAAATCACTTTCACCATATGCGCGTGTAAGTTTGTATGCACATGCAGGTAGATGCACGCATGTGCACTCGCTATTCTGCTCTTTCGATCACATCTCTCTCTCAGACATTTTTCTGTCGTCTGGGATTATTTTATCGGTGTTTGTTTGTTGAACTGCTGCATAACTCAACATTAAGGGGCATGACATAACAGTAGCCTACTTACAGACATAGGCATGTACATAAATATGTGTATGTATGTGTCTGTGTGTGTGTGTGTGTGCGTATGTATGTCTGTATATGTGTGTGTGTAATGTTTGTTTTTATGCTATAATAAAAACAATTTTACATTAAATTGAAGGATTACTCAATACATTTGGTAGAGTACAGATTTATTATTCTTTAACAAGGATAGTTTTGACAGTGACTATGAGGTTTCGGCCACCTTTTCCCACCACCAAAATTGCTTTTGTGATTTCCACTAACCAATTTCTGCTTGCAAGATGTGTGTGTGTGTGTATAAAGTAAAAACACAGATCTGTTAAAGGTTCACTACACCTGTTTCAGATATATTTTTTTATTGATGAAAAGTTCATTTACATCATGAAAGATAGAAACATTTTCTTCAAGTGAATTAAATTTTTAAAAATTGTTTCGGAGAAAACATACAAAGATGTGGAATGTGGGTCAACCCTCCAGTTTTGGCATCAATGATGAGAGTATATATTACACATATATATATCATCATTATCATCCTTTAACGTCAGTTTTTCATGCTGGCATGGGTTGGATGGTTTGAACCAAGCTAGAGAGCTGCATCAGGTTCCAGTTTGATATGGCTTGGTTTATACAGCTGGATGCCCTTCCTAATACCAACATCTTTACAGTGTGGGCTGGATGCTTTTAACGTGACACCAGTACGAGCGTTTATATGTATATATATATATATATAGCCCCAGTCAAAGTGGTGCCCCAGTATGGCCACAGTCTAATGATGGAAGATAAATAACGATACACACACACGCACACACAGAGGAGTGGCTCTGTGGCAAGAAGCTTGCTTCCCAACTACATGGTTCTGGGTTCAGTCTCACTGCTTGGCACTTTGGACAAGTGTCTTCTACGGTAGCCTTGGGCCAGCCAAAGCCTTGTGAGTGGATTTAGTAGATGGAAACTGAAAGAAGCCCATCATATATCTATATATAGGTAAATTGAAAATTAGAGGTAATACTTGACAATTGTAAGCACCTGTGTATTCCAGCTAGTGGTTGTGGTGAAGGAATAAATTGTAAATCCAAAAGAAAAAAATAACAACAAAACTACAAAGGATTCCGCGGTACACGTGTTTCAAGCTCTACGTGTGTATAATATAATATAACATAATATAATATAACATAATATAATATGTGTATAATCTACAATGTAAAGCTATCTTCAGCCGCAAAAATTATCTCTCTCTCAGGAAATTATACCATCTCGACATTGAAGTAAGAAGAAATGTGTGATGTAAGAGGTGAAGATCCTTTCGGTATTTTGTATAGTACTATCTCTGGTATAATTCTCCACCCGGACATAATCTCTCCGGTCCTTCGAAAACCTTCCATACCTTGCGACGATTTGCTTGACAACCAATGTTGGTGTGTTTATGTCCCCGTAACTTAGCAGTTCGGCAAGAGACCTGATAGAATAAGTATAAGGCTTACAAAGAATAAAAGACTATATAAATGTGTAATAATGGAGTTGCAGGTGTAAATGTGTAAATGAATGTGTTGCCTCATGCTGGACAAAATGGTCAGCTGCGTTTCTTCTGACGAGGTTAAAATTCCACCAAGGTTGACTTTGCCTTTCAGCATTTCAGGGTTGATAAAGCAGATACAAGTGAAATACTGGGTCAATATAAATGACTAATACCACCTCCGCACAAAATTGCAGGCCTTAGAATTATCATTAGCCCATTAGCATTTAAATTGGCCATAGGCGCAGGAGTGGCTGTGTGGTAAGTAGCTTGCTTACCAACCACATGGTTCCGGGTTCAGCCCTACTAGGTGGCACCTTGGGCAAGTGTCTTCTACTATAGGCTCGGGCCAACCAAAGCCTTGTGAGTGGATTTGGTAGACGGAAACTGAAAGAAGCCCGTCGTATATATATATATATGTATGTGTGTGTGTGTTTGTGAGTCTGTGTTTGTCCCCCCAATATCGCTTGATAACCAATGCTTGTGTGTTTATGTCCCCTGTAACTTAGCAGTTCGGCAAAAAAGAGACTGATAGAATAAGTACTAGGCTTACAAAGAATAAGTCCTGGGGTCGATTAGTTTTTTTTTTTTCTGTTTGGTTAAAACAATAGGGGCAGGGATTATTTGAGAAGAATTGGCTGCTCTTTCTAGCACATTGAATGACATTGTCAAGGTTCCCTTGTTCGTTGACTTGCTAGAATTTTCTTCCCCTTAACTCTTCAAATGTTTGTCTCACCTTTGCGCTTGGGATAGGTCTGGTTGGCTGGCTGGCTCTGTCGAATATTTTCGTTATGAAGCAGGTCTTTCTTTCTCTACCTGGGTATATCTATTATTAGCAGCTCAGCTATTGCTGTACCCCTCCTCCCTCCTCCAAATCATTCTAATACCACCCTTCCTCATCCAGGGGTCCCTATCAGATTCTTTTCTCATATCAAATACACTCCCTAGTATTAACCATCTCCATTTTACATTACCGGCAGCCCCAACACAAGGCTTACACATTCCTGCATTCCCTACTCACCTATCTCATTGCTGGCATGTAGAACTTTATTCTGCATATTCTTTTCATAAGGGAGCCCCTAGATGGCTGATTGATCTCCTAGAAATAGCAACGAATTTTCTGTCATCATATTTAAAAAGAAACACACACTCAGACATGTATGAGTACAAGCATGTATACACATATGTGTGCCTGTATATATGTATATATATATATTAATAAATTATAGGGTAGCAAAAAAATTTTTAGAAATTTTATTTACCACCAGTGGTCTAGGGAGAGTAAAAAACAGTCAATAGACTATGTATTATTCATTTAAAATGCAGAGATGCCTATAATAGGACATCTAACATGCTAGAAAGAGCAGCAAAAGACTACATACCACAAAATTAGGGATAATTTCGAAAGGGAATGAAAAATCTATATAGATTGGTAAATGTTTTTATTTTTCATTCCCTTTCGAAATTATCCCTAATTTTGTGGTATGTAGTCTTTTGCTGCTCTTTCTAGCGGGTTAGATGTCCTATTATAGGCATCTCTGCATTCTAAATGTATATATATATATGTATGTATGTCTTTTACTTGTTAAAGTCATGGTACTACGGCTGTGCTAGGTACTGACCATATATACATGCATGTAGCTTTCTTCTCAAACACATGGGTCCAGGTTCAGTCCACTGCATGGCACTTTGGGCAATTGTCAAACCTTGGGTCAATCAAAGCCTTGTGAGTGGATTTGGTAGACAGAAGCTGAAAGAAACCCATTATATATATGTGTGTGTGTGTGTGTGTGTGTGTGTGTGTGTGTGTGTGTCTTAGTGTCTCTGTTGGTCACCCACCGCTGCTTGACAACTGGTGTTTGTGACCCCGTAACTTAGCAGTTTGGGAAAAGGGTTCAATAGAATAAGTACTGGGCTTTAAAAAAAGTCCTAAGGTCAATTTCTTTCGCTAAAACTCTTTGAGGTGGTGCCCCAGCATGGCCTCAGTCAAATGACTAAAACAAGATAAAAAATCTATTTATATATATATATACACACACACACACACACACAGAAAAGTGGAATGGCTAAGAAACTTGTTTTAAAAGCAGAAGATCCTGTGTCCTGGGGTTTGATTCCAATGTATGGCATCTCGGTCAAATGCCCTTTTCTCTAGCCTCGGGTCAAACCCATACCTTGTGAGTTAAATTGGACAGACAGAGACTGTATAGCAGCTCATTGGGTGGATTATACCCCTGTGTTTCAAAAAGAGCAGGCAGATGTGTGTTTTCAGTCAAACCATCCAACCCATGCCAGCATGGCAAATGGATGTAAAAATGATGATGATGGTATGAGTTTGCTTGTCTTTGTTTTTCTACCCTCTGCCGCCTAATGTTTGCCAATTGATATTGGGTTTGTTTATGTCCCCGTAACTTGGAAGTTCAGCAAAAAAGAACGATAAAATAAGTTACCAGGTTGAAACCTAGTCCCTGGGATTGATTTAGTTGTTTAAATTCTTCAATGTGGTGCTCCAGCATGGCTGTAGTCCAGTGACTGAAACAAGTAAAAAAAAATAAGTCTCCAGGCTAACAATAGGTTTGGGGCCCAAGTACTTACTTGAAACTAGGGTAAATTAGATTTCATGAAGGGCTGTGCCTGCAACTTTTGGGGCAGAGGTTCAATAAATTTATTTGCAATGAGATTAATTAAACAGTGTGGTCCCTTAGATCAGGGGTTTTCAAACTTTTTGACTTGCGGACCCCTTTATATTTCAGGCTTTACCTTAGGGACCCCCTTATAAACGTTTATGAAATTTATACATAAATATTTACTTAAAATAACATATATTTTTACATTTATTTATTTAACAGTATTTAACAAAATAGGTTTATTGTCAATTAAAAGATTTCGATTAAAAAACATATATAAAATCAAATTGCCCATTAAAAGTATTTGCTGTCCACGGACCCCCTGTCTTGTCCTTGCGGACCCCTGTGGTCCGCGGATCACAGTTTGAAAACCCCTGCCCTAGATGAGGTGGTGGGGGCCTGTCAAAATCGAAAAGGAATAAGGCTGACAAATAGATATTATATCTTCTACCATTTACTTGTTTTAGTCATCAGACTGTGGCCAGGCTGGGGCGCCACTTGGGGGAGAATTTTAGTTGAATCAACCCCATGCTTGGTTTTTTTTAAAAGCCTGATACTAATTCCATTGGTTTCTTTTGCCGCTCTGCTAAGTTACAGAGATGTAAACACACCAACACAAGTTGTCAATCGGTGGTGTTGGACAAGCACAGACATAAAGATACGCACACACATACATATATGATGGGCTTCTTTCAGTTTCTGTCTACCAAATTCACTCACAAGGCTTTGGGTTACCTCAAGGCTATAGTAGAAGACACTTGTTCATGATGCCATGCAGTGGGACTGAACCCAGAACCATGTGGTTGGGAAGTAAACTTCTTATCATACAGCCACGCCTATATATATATATATATAT
>NC_069001.1:13750718-13755622 GCF_001194135.2 Octopus bimaculoides | reverse complement strand
TATTTCTGCTGCTTTTAAATAAAGCATATTACTCTACCTCTGGTATTTGAGTATTCTTTTTTCCACCTTGTTGCACATTTTATGTGCTTACTCCGGTATATATATATATATATATATATATATATATATATGCTTGATGTATCGTTTAAGGTATGGTTGTGTTTTTAAGTTTACTTTGGAGTCTTGGAGATTCTCTTTCAGTCCCACTCTGTCTCTATGATACCTTGCGCAAGTGTCTTTTGCCTTGGTCCCAAGTCGACTAATGCCCCAAGAGTGGATTTGGTTGCCGCAATCAGTGTAGAAAGCTGTTTTGGATGTGTGTGCATTTGCATATGTATGTATGTAGACAGCTAGCTAGCTAGCTAGGTATATTGTAGGTCTATATTATCTATCTATCTGCCTGTCTGTCTGTCTGTCTGTCTGTCCGTACAGGCACGCGCGCGTGTGTAGTACATACATAAATACTTACATATATGTATATATAATAGAATAAAAAAGTCCTCAATGCTTGTCAGTAAGTTCAACTTTTTGAAGTTGAGACATTATTACCATTTTTCTTCTTGATTTTACAAATATATACATAGATACACACACACACACACACACACACACACACATATATATATATATATATATATATATATATATGTGTGTGTGTGTGTATATATATATATATGCGTACGCCATTTCCTCTGTTGAGTAACTCAGAATGCCATAAGTAGATTATGCATACATTCTTGGAGTGTAAACTAAAGTATCTTTCTCTCTCTGTCTCCCTGTCTCCCCCTCTCTGTGTGAGGGTGAGTGAGAGCTGACCTAGTTGTTATGTACTTGTTATTGTTCGCTCGATGTAAACTGCCGCTGTTTTGTTGTTGTTGTTGTCATCGTCATCGTCGTAGTCGCTGCTATTGCTACCGTTGTTATTGTTTAAATCGAGTCCTCTTATGCCATTGGTCATTTTATAAATAGTAAACATTGGCCCCCCTCCCCCGTCGCCGCGCAAATCTCTTCCCCCTCCTCCTCCACTTCATTCCGACGTCACCACCACCATCACCACCAATGACACCCCTCCTCCGCTATTCCCTCTCTCTCCTCTTCACCGTTCCTGTTCTGACTGCTACTTGACAAGTGAATTTAATAACAATAATAATATTAATAGTAGTAGTAGTAGTAGTAGTCGTATTAATAATAGAGAATAACAATATGTCACCCCCCCCCTTTACCTTTATATTTTATTCATTCCTATCTTTTATCCTTTTGAGTTGGAATAATAATTGTTTTTCTAGCATAGATGGCACAAGGCCCTGAAATTTGGGGTTAGGGTAGAAAGAAGTGTGTGTGGAGGAAGGGGTGTCTATGGTCGATTATTATTATGGATCCAACCAAAGTACTTGACTGGTACTTTAGTTGATCTTCTCTTCCCCCACTTGTGGAAATGATGAAAGGCGAATTTTGACCTCAACAGGGTTTGAACTCGAAATAGAGCCGGAACAGAATCTTAAGTAGCTTGCTTACCAACCGCATGGTTCCGGGTTCAGTTCTATGCAGTTCTACTGCGTGGCACCTTGGGCAAAGTGTCTTCTACTATAGCCTTGGGCCAACCAAAGCCTTGTGAGTGGATTTGGCAGACGGAAACTGAAAGAAGCCTGTCGCATATATATATATATATATATATATATATATATATGCATGCATTTGTGTGTCTGTGTGTCTTACTTGCCAAGTTGTGAAATTTTTGTTTTTGTAATCATGTTTGTGCTGTAGTCTGTGATTTTGTCATGGGCAGGAACAAAGAGCCAATGTGATATCAAGCATTCTTCGGGAAGCTTACAGCAATGACGCAATGGGTCATATGCAATGTTTCGAGTGGCATGGGCATTTCAAAATCGGAAGAACGTCACTGGAAGACGATGAGGGGGCACCCCCGAGAAATGTGGTGTTGTACATCAAAAATTCATCCTTCAGGGCCAGAACATCGTTCAAGAGTTCTGTGATGTTTTGAAGCATTTGTTATATTGTAAAATTAATTACTTTCCATGACATGGAATTGCTTGTTTTTTGATACTTACGATTGACCATACCTCCACCCCTGTTTATCAGTTGCTGCATTTCTCTGTATCCATCTGTCACTAGCCTTTCTCTCTCTCTCTCTCTATCACATTTCCTTGAACTTACTTACCCACCCATACCACTTCTTGTACCCAGCCATACACTTCTCATTTATTTACCTTCATAGAGGAAGTTACAACTTGAGGGTAAGTCCTAATGCATTTTCACCACCATTCTTCTTCTCGTCCAACTGGGGTAACCACATATCTCCCCTACAGCAAGACACCTGTTTCTGTCCCTCTATTCATATTCTAACCTCTCATCACCTGCATAAAACCACCTCCCTCAATACTGGTTACCCTCCACCTTTGATGAAGAGGTGTCTTGTCTTATGATTTACTTGGTAACCAAACTACTATTGCTGGAGCCATACTGTGCTGCCACCTTGAGGAATTTTAGGTGAATTAATTAATCCTAGTAGTTATTTTCTTTTTAAATTTGATACATATTTATTGGTCTCTTTTGCACCAGATTGCTAAGTTACAGGGATGTAAACACACCAACACTAGTTGTGAAGCTGTGGTGCAAGACACACACACACACATATATATATGCACATACATGATGGGCTTCTTTCAGTTTCTCACACGACTTTGGTTGGCCTGAGGCTATAGTAGAACACACTTGCCGAAGGTGTCACACAGTGGGACTGAACCTGGAATCATGTGTTGGGAAGCAAGCTTCTTACCACACAGCCATGCCTGCGCCTATGTATGTATGTACGTATGTATGTATGTGTGGCTGCGTTTAGGATATTGATTTTTTAACTTAGGCACATGATTCTGCATTTCCAAATTAAATTGACTCAGTTTATTACGGGTACTTAATTTTATCAACCTCTGCAAGAATAAAAAGCCAAGTATTGATTGATCTCTGAGAAATAGAATTTTTACTTCTACCAAACACAAAGGGACATAAACTAAAAATTCTGTAAGCACCACCATTTTTTTTTTGTTTGTTTGTATGTTGTTACTACTCTTACCATCTTGATGATAACTAAACTAGTAACGAGGTGTGTTTTTTTTTTCTTTTTTTTCTGTGTATGTGTGTGATTCTCTATCTCTCTATTTCTTTCTGTCACTCTCTCTTTCTTGTCATTGTCTGTGTGTGCATTTGCATTTCGTTCCTTCTCTCTCTCTCTCATTTTCTATTTCTCTGTCTATGTCATTGTGTGTCTGTGTCAGTCTCTCTCTCTCTCTCTCCATCTTATTCTTCCTTTCTTTTTAATGTAATCTTTCTCATGTTCCTGGCTTTTGATATTCTCTTTCTCCTCCATACCTTCTCCCCCACCTGCATCTTCTGCACTTCCTTCCACGCACATAGACACTCACACGTTCTGTCACCTGTGTGCTGACACTGCTTACATATACACTCTCAGAATATGCGTATATTTGTGAGCTAGTGTGGACATCCTGTTGTACTACTTAGCTGACACAACTAAAATTTGTCATCCCCACTTTCTCACTCTCGTACTATTTGTCACTTCACTATTAATAGTGTAATAATAATTTATATAAAGATCTCTTAAATAGTCATGATGAGTCCTCAAGACACTATTTTATTCGAGGAGGAGACACAGGAAGAGACTGTGGCCTTTATATCTTGCTGTGAAAAGCAATTTTATTAAGTGAAATGAAGTATTTCAGTCAGGTATTAACATGAGTATTGCAGGATTACCTTGCTGGGAGAGAGGAGAGATGTGATGGGGTGGGTTTAGGCATGAAGTACATACAGGAAGGAAGTTGAATTTTGCAGTGTCTCTGCCTTGCTACAGAATGCAATATTGGTGAGCTTTTGACCAGGGGCACAGAATATGGTTGAACTATTGGTTAGTCCACATTACTCTGTAAGGAGCATAGAGTCGGTTTTTTTTTGGTTTTTCTGGCATATATATTTCTTCCTGTGGAGGCGCAATGGCCCAGTGATTAGGGCAGTGGACTCGCGGTTTCGATTCCCAGACCGGGCGTTGTGAGTGTTTATTGAGCGAAGACACCTAAAGCTCCACGAGGCACCGGCAGGGGATGCTGGCAAACCCTGCTGTACTCTTTCACCACAACTTTCTCTCGCTCTTACTTCCTGTTTCTGTTGTGCCTGTAATTCAAAGGGTCAGCCTTGTCACACTGTGTCACGCTGAATATCCCCTGAGAACTATGCTAAGGGTACACGTGTCTGTGGAGTGCTCAGCCACTTGCACGTTAATTTCACGAGCATGCTGTTCCGTTGATCGGATCAACTGGGACCCACGATGTCGTAAGCGACGGAGTGCCAACCACAACAATTTCTTCCTGTAAAAGCATGTAGCTTAGTGGTTGGGGCAATCGACTCCTGATCATAAGGTCATGAGTTCAATTCCCGGCGATGTGTTCTCTCCTCGAACAAGACACTTTATTTCACGTTGCTCCAGTCCACTCAGCTGACAAAAACGAGTAGTACCTATACTTCAAAGGGCCAACCTTGTCATGCTCTGTGTCATGCTGAATCTCTCTGAGAACTACATTAAAGGTACATGTGTCTGTGGAGTGCTCAGCCACATATTTTCTACTGTTCTACCATTTCTATCATTCCACTATCAATTTGTCCTACCATGCTACCACTTCAGTCACTCCACTGCCACTTTGTTTCACTTCTGTCATTCCACTGTTATTTGGTCTCACCACTCTACTAATTTTGTCAATTTGCACTGCCACTATCAATTCTGTCCATCTGCTGTCACTTTGTCCTGCTACTGTCAATATTGACAGTTCACTGTCAATTTGTCCTACCACGTCTGTCACTCCATTTCACTTCTGTCACTT
>NC_069001.1:13748335-13750413 GCF_001194135.2 Octopus bimaculoides | reverse complement strand
TGTCCTGCTACTGTCAATATTGACAGTTCACTGTCAATTTGTCCTACCACGTCTGTCACTCCATTTCACTTCTGTCACTCCGTTTCACTTCTGTCATTCCACTGTTATTTGGTTTCACCACCGTACTAATTTTGTCAATTTGTGCTGCCACTATCAATTCTGTCCATCTGCTGTCACTTTGTCCTGCTACTGTCAATATTGACAGTTCACTGTCAATTTGTCCTACCACGTCTGTCACTCCATTTCACTTCTGTCACTTTGTTTCACTTCTGTCACTTTGTTTCACTTCTGTCATTCCACTGTTATTTGGTCTCACCACTCTACTAATTTTGTCAATTTGTGCTGCCACTATCAATTCTGTCCATCTGCTATCACTTTGTCCTGCTACTGTCAATATTGACAGTTCACTGTCAATTTGTCCTGCCACACTACCATTCTGTCAAACCACTGTGCTGGCAGAAGCAAATACCAGTATTTGCTCATGTCTGTAGCAAGTACATTAGTACTTCAAGGACGAGGCTTTTGCTGTTCTAGTGTCTCAGTGTTTATGATTCTGCTTGGACGATTAAAATAAACTTTTCGATAAAAACCACTTGAGGCTATGTTTCTAAGAGGATGAGGAATGGGAGGAGGAAGACGATGATGATGAAGAAGAAGATTTCTGATGTTTTGTAATGTTTACTTGTTGCATGTGAGTTTCCCAATCTTGTTTGTTGCACCAGTTGTATATTCAATATAATCAGATACAATAGCAGTGTCTGCGGTTACATGCTGTTTTGAGATTCCAGCATGTGTGTGTGTGTGTATAAATAAAACACATGTATGTATGTGTGTGTATTTATATACATATGAATATATACGCGTTTGTGTGTGTGATATATATATGCGAGTAAAAATAAATACAAAAAAAGGGGTTTTGTATGATTGTGTATAGAGGAATATATTATTTTGTTTAAAAGAGTTCCAACACTGTCTGTTTTTTATGTTTTATTTATATTCCTGCAAAACCAATGTGGGATATAGAATATGGAATATACAATATGTAATATAATATACAATATATAATATAAAATAAAAATGGATGGTACTATGAAATAAAGTATTGAATGTCTTATTGAATATATGGAATATGTCTTATTGAATATATGGAATATGTCTTATTGAATAGATGAAATATTGAGTGTTCAATATAAAGGATTAAATATATAAAGGCGAATACGTATTTTCTATACCTTGTGGTATTTCATCATGGCCGGTATGACAGACTTTAACAGACTGTATATATATATATATATATATATATACACACATATATATATTGTGTATTTGTTTTACTAGTTGTTTTCTGTTATCTCTTTTCTGTTCAGTTCTTTTGCTGATTTATTTACCCAAGTTGCACAAGTCAGGAACTTGTTGATATCATCTCCTGTTTCTTCACTAAAGCTTTTCTTTTATTCTTTTTTTGTTTATACTTTTGTTGCAGTGCCAATGTAAGGTGGAAGAATGTGAGTGTGGGTGTGTAGATGAGAGTTAGGAGGAGGAATATGAGATGTGGTGGGTGGATGAGGGCACCTGGAGCTGGGAGGGGAAACATTTCATGTAGTATTTGCTCTATGTGGGGATTTTTTAAGCGAATGATCCCAGTCACATGGTTCCAGGTTCAGTCCCACTGCATGACACATTGGGCAAGTGTCTTCTACTATAACCTCAGGCCAACCAAAGCCCTGTGGCTGAATTTGGTAGATGGAAACTTTGGATCTTTTTTAAAACGGGGGCCACATTTTTCATTAACGAAACACTTTGAAACTTGGATCACTGGTAGAATGTGTCATATAAAACATCTTTTTCTCTTAGTCTTCTTAAAAAAAAAAAGAAATCCATAAATTATTCCATGTTAAAGTTGTCCTATTTCTGTAATTTCAACCAATCACTGACGTCCATTCAGCCGATATACATTAAGTGCTGACTACATAAACAAACGATTCTGAAACAATTAACCCTAACCCTAACCGTAGGGTTAGGGTTAAAGCAAATTTAAAATGAAAAAAGCAAATAAAACGAAGAATCGTTTGTTTATG
>NC_069001.1:13745794-13747907 GCF_001194135.2 Octopus bimaculoides | reverse complement strand
GTAGGCACTTTAAATTTGTTTTTAAACATTTTATTACATTTGAATTTCTATCTTACAATTAACTAAATTAGCATAGAGTAATGGTTTCATATTTTTATAATTAAGATCTAAACTGTTAATATATGAATGCGAAAGAAATAGTTGGATAACTTCCGTCGCTTACGACGACGAGGGTTCCAGTTGATCCGATCAACGGAACAGCCTGCTCGTGAAATTAACGTGCAAATGGCTGAGCACTCCACAGACACGTTTACCCTTAACGTAGTTCTCGGGGGAGATTCAGCGTGACACAGAGTGTGACAAGGCTGGCCCTTTGAAATACAGGTACAACAGAGAGAAAGTTGTGGTGAAACAGTACAGCAGGGTTTGCCACCACCTCCTGTCGGAGCCTCGTGGAGCATTAGGTGTTTTCGCTCAATAAACACTCACAACGCCCGGTCTGGGAATCGAAACCGCGATCCTACGACCGCGAGTCCTCTGCCCTAACCACTAGGCCATACCGCTTCCACACAACACATATACTTCGACATTAAATCCAAGAATTCTAATTTTCAAACTTACGTTCCAAACTTTTGGCCAAGTAATATATTGCAAATTAAATACAACTTTGCACATTTAAATAAATAAAAATTCTAATTTTCAGACCTATGTTCAAAACTTTTCTCCACGACTGTATGTGTGTGCGTAATATATACTACACTTTATTTGGTTAAACCCCGCTCTCACTCCAACGACAAGCAAATAGACTCCACCTAATCTCTTCGTAATCTGTAAAATATAACATTTAAAATAATGTATAAAATATCACTATTCACTGTTCAGTAATTTGAAGAGTGCAGTGTTTCTTAGCCTTATTCGGTCTTTATATTATATTAGTCCTCTGACAAATTTGAGACGTTCCACTAGCAGAGCAAGCATGGCTTTGTAGTTACGAAGCTCGCTTTGCAATCACGTGCTTTCGAGTTCGGTTCCACTGCGCTGCACCTTGGGGAAAAGTGTCTTTCTTCTACTACAACTCCAGGCCGACCAATGTCATTTTGCCTTGTGAGTGAATTTCGGAGACAGGAGCTGTGTGGAAGCCCCAGCCCCTCGTATATATGTTTGGTGATTCTGTGTTTGTCCTTCCTCCCCCTCCCCCATCGCTTGACAACCGTTGTTGGTTTATGTCTCAGTAACGTAGCTGTTCGCCGAAAGGAGATCCGATATTTTAAATAAGTTACTGGGGTCATTTTCTTCAACGAAACCCTAGATAATGGTTTCCCAGCATAGTCACAATGTAGTGACTGAAGCATGAAAAAAGAAGAGTAAATTAGTATATTGTAACTGTAAATCTACTAAATCATCGAAAACGTATCTCTGCAAAATTTCATTAAAAGATACGCACTTTGAAGAACAGGTCTGTGACGGGGCCTCAAACTGTAGTTATGGCTAAATAACTGTTACCAACCTCCCCTTTAAAAATTTTTTTTCTCTCCTTATATTCGATTATTTGTTCAAGTCACTCGGTAGTGTTGTAGGGGAAAATAATAATAATAGTAATAATAATAAACGGTATGTATTTGTTTTCAACTCGACTATCATCTTTCTCGTATCTTTTTCGTCTTCATTTTCCTCCTCCGTCTGTTAAAATGGGTCAAGGGAAGAATGAATCATTTTGTAATGCAAAAAAGAAAAAAAAAAAAGAAAAAAGAAAAAGAAACCAAAAAAAAAAGCCGTCTTTCATCGCCTTATTGTTGTCGTTTTCTTGTTTGTGGCTGTTGTTGGTGTTGGTGTGTGTAAGCTCACCAGTACACTTTACTCTGCTCTCAGCATGCGTTTATATATATATAAAATTGTACTGCTGAGAGCTGAGCGTTTTATATATATATATATATATATATATAACTCGAGTCGCCTTTATATATTTATATTTATATATTTGATCCTTTATATTGAACACTCAATATTTCATCTACATTCAATACTTTCTTTCATGGTGCCATCCATTTTTATTTTATTTTATTTTATATTGTATATTGTATATTATATTATATATTGTATATTCCATATTCTATACCCCACATTGGTTCTGCAGGAATATAAATAAAACATAAAAAACAGACAGTGTTGGAAC
>NC_069001.1:13745108-13745784 GCF_001194135.2 Octopus bimaculoides | reverse complement strand
TATATATATATATATATATATATATATATATATATATACGTGCGCACTCACATATATAGAGAGAGGTTTGTTGGTACAAACAGGAAAATGGAACTCAACATAGGAGTATCTACATTTTTGTTATTTATCCGCAAATGTTGTAGAGTGACTCAAGGGCCGGGAGTTTCGAGTATTGGCACTTAGCATACACACGCACATATAATGTACTGTTCCAGTATTGTGCATGCATGGACATGTACACACGATATAATCGTTGCTGTGAGTAGAATGGGATATATATGTTTATTTACACACAGATACACATCCACTGATCCAATATAGCGAACGGAGAAAAATTTATGGCGGGAGATATCTCCTATGCAATCGCACGCGCACACACACACGCACTCGACAATCTTCTCTCCTCACACTATTACTTGTTTATACTGATCACGTGATCAGTTTGGCGCTAAATATGTTTTTTTTTTTTTTTTTTTTTTTAAATCATTATTTTCTTCTATTCATTGTTTATGTTTTGAAATTTCGTTGATGTCGAATTTCCAATGCGAAAATCCTTGTTTTCGGTGCTGGGAACCAACCCCTTTCTCCCGTTGATGAAATATTTAAGAAATAATGGCAGAAAACATAAAAAAGAATTATCGTTTATTAACTCGCAGTGATTCTTAGGCCAGGTCTT
>NC_069001.1:13743625-13745098 GCF_001194135.2 Octopus bimaculoides | reverse complement strand
TTTTTTTTTTTTTTTTTTTTTTTTAAACAATTTCCCCTTTCCCATTTGGACCGATTTGTTAAAAGTTGAGCTATCTCAGATCTTGTTCCAAATACTTATGTTGTTATTATAAACTTGGCTTGCTTCAGGAGCGAGCAAACTGACAGACGGACCTCCCATATTGGTTGCTATAAGGGTTAGAAAGAGAGAGAGAGAGAGAGGCCTGTTAGATTAAATTAGTGGATTCTCTATGGGAGTCCCAGTACTGCGTCTTGAGATATTTATACATTTAATAAAATGTGTGTAAACTTCAGCGTATACTCCCACCCCAACACTTTAATGGTTCATAAGTGATTCAAAAGCCGGGAGTTTCGTCCGTAGCACTTACCAAACTCCCAATCTCTCTATAAGATGCGGTGCACGCTATACATGTGTGTGTGTGTGCACGCGCACATGCATATATAAATATATATATAGTGATATATGTGGAGGTGCAATGGCCCAGTGGTCATAGGATCGCGGTTTCGATTCCCAGACCGGGCGTTGTGAGTGTTTATTGAGCGAAAACACCTAAAGCTCCACGAGGCTCCGGCAGGGGATGGTGGCGAACCCTGCTGTACTCTTTCAACCACAACTTTCTCTCACTCTTTCTTCCTGTTTCTGTTGTGCCTGTAATTCAAAGGGTCAGCCTTGTCACACTGTGTCACGCTGAATATTAAGGGTACACGTGTCTGTGGAGTGCTCACCCACTTGCACGTTAATTTCACGAGCAGGAACCCTCAACGTCGTAAGCGACGGAGTGCCAACAACAACAATAGTGAAATACGATGATGATGATCGCTAACGTGAAATTTGAAGGACTAAATTGTAAGGTACTAGCTGTCACAGATCCATCAATAACGCTTGCTCCTTGCATAGCTCGTACCTGCGTACAGATGCCCTAAGTAAACACACACACACACACACACACACTTTTTACCCTTTACTTGTTTCAGTCATTAGATTGCGACCATGATGGGGAACCACCTTGAAGAATGTTAGTCGACGGGCTTCTTTCAGTTTCCGTCTACCAAATCCACTCACAAGGCTTTGGTCGGCCCGAAGCTATGGTAGAAGACACTTGCCCAAGGTGCTACGCAGTGGGACTGAACTCAGAACCATGTGGTTGGGAAGCAAGTTTCTTACCACACAGCCACGCCTGTATATTTATGTTTATGTCGAGTTAAAATAAGAACAATTTAACATTAAACTGAAGTATTACTCTTTTACTTGTTTCAGTCGTTTTACTGCGGCCATGCTGGAGCACGGCCTTTAGTCGAGCAAATCGACCCTGGGACTTATTCTTTTTTAAGCCTAGTACTTATTCTATCAGTCTCTTTTTGCTGAACCGCTAAGTGACGGGGACATAAACACACCAGCATCGGTTGCCAAGCAATACTAGGAGGACAAACACAGACACACAAACACACACACACGCACACACACACACACACA
>NC_069001.1:13736786-13742814 GCF_001194135.2 Octopus bimaculoides | reverse complement strand
TCTTTTGAGTTACGAACGGCCAATGAAATTCCGTCACACACACACACACACACACACACACACACACACACACCGAATTCCACAACCTCAGAATTATATTTACCAAGAATTCCAGTGTGTGTGAGTGTGATTACCATCTGATGTAATTTTTCGTTGTGCTTGTCAAGAGCAGATACAAATAAAAATAAAAAAAGGTATTTTGGATCCAGAAACACTATATATTGCTCCATCTAGGACACAGCCCCTTCTGCCACACAAGCCTATAATTTAAAAAAAAAAGGCCAACAACAAAAATAAAAATAACAAAAACAAAACTTTGCATGCTTTCCCAAGCTGGCCTCTGTGGAGTTTCTTGGGTTGCTAGAAACAACTGCTAAATTTCTCTCATCTCACACTTTAGTCTTTTAACAGTGGAATGGTGTATATTAGAGTATGCATGGGAAGGGAAAGGCCCCACTTTTAAAAGTATGGAAATTACGATTTTCTGTGTGTGAAAAATTCTGTTTTACCCAGTGTAACATAGATGTCTCATTAGAACACCAAATACTGCCTATTACCTTGGTGAGATCATCTCATATAGGTGCTTGGTGCATTAAAAGCTAACACACAGATCATAGCAGATGAGAATCGTTTGTTATGGCGTCCAATATATATATAGATAGATAGATATTTCTCTTTATATATATATATGTGTGTGTGTATGTCTGTATTTGTCCCCCCAACATCGCTTGACAAACGATGCTGGTGTGTTTACGTCCCTGTAACTTAGCGGTTCGGCCAAAAGAGACCGATAGAATAAGTACTAGGCTTACAAAGAATAAGTCCTGGAGTCGATTTGCTCGGCTAAAAGCGGTGCTCCAGCATGGCCACAGTCAAATGACTGAAACAAGTAAAAGAGTATATGTAGATACATATTGCCCTATTTTCTATTGCAATATTGTCTATTCAATTAGATACTCTATTATTGATTTCTATCAATAACCAACTTACAGACCAACCGACCAACAAACCAACCAGGTGATTTTGTGATTGATTTATTAAAGTCCAAAGTAGCGGCAGTATATTTCTGGATAACCGTGTGCTGATAGTTCTGTTTTTTTTTTGCAGGTCACTTTGACCTGATTGGTTTTTCATTTATTTGTTTTTCTCTATATGTTGTTTCATTGTTGTTGTTGTTTAACCCTAGGCTTGCCCTGATTGAGCAAGATCTATTATGATCAGTGGACATGTCATTCTTGACTATCATTATTTTATGTTTGCACTTCCTCACCTGAATGGAGGCATGTGGGACTGTGATCCATGTTCAGAATGTTTAAAAAGGCTGCAATAGAGAATATATAATTAATTAGTTATAAGCAATAATTAATTGATGTGTGTGTGTGTATATGTATTTATGTATCTATCTATCTTTTACTTGTTTCAGTCATTAGACTGTGGCCATGCTGGGGTACTGCCTTGAAGTACTTTTAGTCAAACGAATCAACCCTGGGATTAATTTTTTTTTTTAAAGACTGGTACTTGGTTTCTTTTGCCAAACTGCTAAGTTACAGGGACGTAAACAAACCAGCACAGGTTGTCAAGCAGTGGTGTGGAGCAAACAGATACACACACACACACACTTAGATAGGGGTTGTTGTGTGCTAAGAAGCTTGCTTCCCAACCACATGGTTCTGGTTTCAGTCCCGCTGTGCGACACCTAGGGCAAGTGTCTTCTACTATAGCCTTGGGCCAACCAAAGCCTTGTGAGTAGATTTGGTAGATGGAAACTGAAAGAAGCCAGTGGCACGTAAAAAGCACCATTAGAGTGTGATCGTTACCAGCGCCGCCTTACTGGCACTTGTGTCCGTGGCACGTGAACAAAACTTTCGAGCGAGGTCATTGCCAGTGCCGCTGGACTGACTCCTGTGCAGGTGGCATGTAAAAAAAAAAACCATTTGAGCATGGCCTTTGCCAGTACCGCCTGACTGGCCCTTGTGCTGGTGGCATGTAAAAGCACCCACTACACTCTCGGAGTGGTTTGGCATTAGGAAGGACATCCAGCTGTAGAAACCCTGCCAGATCAGATTGGAGCCTGGTGCAGCCATCTGGCTCGCCAGTCCTCAGTCAAATCGTCCAGCTTATGCTAGCATGGAAAGCTTATCTGTTACTTCTTTTATCGATCCTGAAAGGATGAAAGACAGTCATTGATAATGGTAGATTTTGAACTCAGAATGTTAAAACAAACGAATTGTTGCTAAGCATTTTGTCTCCATTGTACTAAAGATTATGCCATTTTGTCAAGAATATTAAGAATAATGATAATAATAAAATGGAGTGGTGTTTTTTGTCACCGTTGTTCCATCCTGTAACTTGTCAGTTTCCACTTGTTTCACCAAAGAATTCGTTTTAAGAGCTTACACACATTTTTGAGAAGAATCGTAATCTCAGATGTTGAAAATATTAATCCCCAAACCACCACCACCACCATCACCATCACTAACGTTACTATTCCTATACTACTGACACAAACCACCACCACCACCACCACCAATGGTACAACTACTACTAGTAAAATGTACTACTACTACTACTACCATCACCATCAAATTTATGAAAGGTCATTTGGAAATTTCAGTAGTGTTTCCTCTGCATCATTTTCTCCCTACCCCTCCCTCTTCTTCTCCCACTCCAAAGCCTTTCTGTGATATGAAAGGAATTGGTAACCAACTGCTCTGAAGAGTGCCTCCCCCTCTCATCTTCCCACTCTATCCCCCCACCCCTCCCTGTGTGTATGTGTGTGTGTATTGGTTCTCACCCAGACACTGCTGTTCAGGAACAGACTCCATATACATCTCTGCTCTGTCATTTCTTTTTTTTTTCATTTTTTTTTTCTTTTATTCTTTCTATCTGTTCTACTTTTGGTGTGACATTTTAGCATGACCTCTGCTCTCTTCATTTACTCATGCAAAAAAAATGTAAATTTTCTTGTTTTGGTTATGGCTTAACCTCAAATGGGTAGCCCTGCTCCACAGCAGAGCTTTTCATCAATAGTGTTCCAGCCTTGCCTATCCTGCCGTTTATTCAGTTTGATATAGTGAGTGTGTGTGTATAATATATTGATGTATACTCTTTTACTCTTTTACTTGTTTCAGTCATTTGACTGCGGCCATGCTGGAGCACCGCCTTTAGTTGATAAAATAGACCCCAGGACTTATTCTTTGTAAGCCTAGTACTTATTCTATCGGTCTCTTTTGCTGAACCGCTAAGTTACGGGGACCTAAACACACCACCATCAGTTGTCAAGCGATGTTGGGAGGACATACACAGATACACAAACATATACACACACATACATATATATATATATATATATATATACATATATACGACAGGCTTCTTTCAGTTTCCGTCTACCAAATCCACTCACAAGGCTTTGGTTGACCCGAGGCTATAGTAGAAGACACTTACCCAAGGTGCCATGCAGTGGGAATGAACCCGGAACCATGTGATTGGTAAGCAAGCTACTTACCACACAGCCACTCCTGCGCCTATGTATGTATGTATATATATATATAAGAATACAATTTATAGGAAAGATCCAGGGGAATAATTACAAGGTATCTATATATAGATCTGGCCAGTTTAAAAATGAAATAAGTAGAATATTTGGATCCATACATGGCCAGTTTGAATGTTATCCCTACCTAAATTAACCTTTGTTGTGCATCTACACCTTGCTATGGTACCTATTTGAAGAACCAATGCTTAAAACAGTTTCATTTTCCTATGTCTACCTGTGTTTGTCCTTATATATATATATACTGGCATTAAAAATGCAGTAGATGCAATTGAAGCATTATTTAATTAAAACAGCTATCTATGTATCATACTTAATGTATGCATATACTATCAATAGGCCAATTAGAGAAGTGTTTGTTCTGATATAGTATCTCTTTCAGATTTGCTGTTGTTAAAAAATAGATAGATGAAAATCTATTCCAGCAGCAGATGTGTTTTGGCCTTTTGGGACCTTTTCAATGGTGCCTACTCACAGCCAACTACATGCTTGGATGACAATTTATTGCATCTGATATCGGCAGGCACCTTGCTGCACCCAAGAAGACCCTGTCCTCCACAGCAGAAGTGTTAATGCCACTTGCCTTGTTGAAGATTGGTCTGCCAGAGCCCTATGCCAGTGTCATGTTAAAAGCACCTGTGCTGGCACCACTTGTGCCAGCCCCATGTATTGACATCCATGCTAGTGCCATGCAAAAGGGCCTGTACTGGCACCACATAAAATGGCCCATGCTGGTGCATCACAAAAAGCGCCCAACACTCACTGTAAAGTGGTTGGTGTTAGGAAGGGCATCCAGCCATAGAGACCAGGCCGAATCAGACTGGAACCTGGTACAGTTCTCTTGCTTGCCAGCTCTGGTCAAACTGCCTGACTCATGCCAGCATGGAAAACAAATGCTAAATGCTAAATCTTCAAGGTAGTGTCTCAGTATGGCCACAGCCCAAATGGCTGAAACAAGTAAAAGATAAAAGATGATCTCAAGTCTCCTCTCCTTCCATGACACTCACGCTTTCATGGAGGTTGTTATCAGAGTGCCAAAGGCCCAAACAGATACAGCAAGGATTCTTGCCGGACTTTTTAACAGCTCCACCAATCCGATGCCATGGACCAATACTTTTTTGTTGACCCTGGAAGGATTCTAAAAAGCATTGTTGATCACAGTTAGATACAAAGTCAGGCATGGCTTTATGGTTAAGAAGCTTCCTTCCCAACTTCGTGGTCTTGGGTTCCATCCCACTGCATGGCACCTAGGGCAAGAGTCTTCCACTATAGCTCTGGGATGGCCAAAGTCTTGAGTGTGAATTTGGTAGTTGGAAACGGAAAGAAGCCCATTGAGTATGTGCATATGGGTGTTTATGTGTGTTTGTGTGTGTGTGTCCACACATGTGCATGGGGTGGGGTGAGTGGGTTTGTGTGTGTGTACGTTTGTCCTGCCGTCACATGATGGTTGTTAGGGCACATCACCATCATATAAGCAATGTCATTCATTTCCAATCTTCCATGAAAAATATGCCTGATCAGGAGGAAATATTAATTTGTTTGGAAACAGGTGAGAGTTGGTGACAGGAAAGGCATCCAGCCAGAGAAAATCTTCCTCAAAAAAATTCAGTCTGACACATGCAAGCATGAAAACTTTTTGTACATGTAGGGGTAAGAAGAAAGAGAAACAAGCCAACTGTAAGGTTCACTTGTAGCATTTGTGGAGAAACAACTTCAAAACAGAGCAAACTGGAAACAGTTGAAGAGGAGGGGAAGTGGAGGGGGTAGGATGAATATATAAGAAAGATTAGAGAGAGACTGAGACAGAGAGAGGCATAGTGAGATATAAGGTCAGAGACATAAAAACGGAGAAGGCAGAGAGAGAGAGAGAGAGAGATGTATAAAGACAGAGCCATAGAGAGAAATAAAGACAGAGACATAATGAAGTAGAGAGACAGAAAGAGATATAGAGAGAGATACAGAGATATAAAGAGAGAAATAGGGTGAGATGAAAGCAGAGTCATAGAAAGACATAGAGAGGCAGAGACACAAAGAGGTATAGAGAGTCAGAGAGAGACAGAGATAGAAACCGAGATTAAAAACAGACAGCTATAGAGAGACATAAGGAGAGAGAATGAGACTAAGACACGCAGAGAAGAGAAACAGAGAGACAGACAGATAGAAAAATAAAGAGAGAGAGAGACATAAAGACAGTCATAAAGAGAGATAAAGACAGAGAGAAATGTAGAGGGATGGAGAGCAGAGATATAACAAACAAGGACAAAGAGAGATAGATAGCCATAAAGAGAGACAGAGATATATAAAGGTAGAGACATACAGAAATATATAGACAAAGCCATAGAGAGACATAGAGATATATAAAGGTAGAGACATACAGAAATATATAGACAAAGCCATAGAGAGACATAGAGATATATAAAGGTAGAGACATACAGAAATATATAGACAAAGCCATAGAGAGACATAGAGATA
>NC_069001.1:13736066-13736657 GCF_001194135.2 Octopus bimaculoides | reverse complement strand
GATATATAAAGGTAGAGACATACAGAAATATATAGACAAAGCCATAGAGAAACATAGAGATATATAAAGGTAGAGACATACAGAAATATATAGACAAAGCCATAGAGAGACATAGAGATATATAAAGGTAGAGACATACAGAAATATATAGACAAAGCCATAGAGAGACATAGAGATATATAGACAGAGAAAGCTGCAAAGATGGATTATTAAAAAGGGTGTAAAAGGAGAGATGGGCCTATAGTAAATAAGATACAGTGTTAGGTTAAATAACTTAGCTAAAATTAGACTGAGATGGAAACACACACACACACACACACACAAACACACACATTTAGATAGACACAGCGGTTAAATGTGCAGAAGTACGTACACACATATACATACATACATACAGAATAGGTAAAAGAAAGAGAAATAATGAGCAAGGAACATTGAAAATGATAACAGCTTGTATTGAAGTGTAGTCAGGTCGTGATAGGCAGGAGGCAGATTCCTTTTGTTCAAAGGATTGTGACAGAAGAAAGGTGTCTTAATTACACAAACATACATGCATGTATGTTTGTGTGTGTGTATATATATATATATATA
>NC_069001.1:13732439-13735966 GCF_001194135.2 Octopus bimaculoides | reverse complement strand
TTAAAAACAGCATTCCACCCCCCAAATTTTCTTTTGCCTGCTTTCAGTCTGTGTAACTTTTTACTCTCACTCAGCAATTTTGATAATGCAGAAAACGAATTATTAAAGCTATTTGGGATCACACGAATGAAGGAGATATGATATATAGGTGGAGAAGAAAAGACGAAAACATAAAAAATAAGAGAAAAATTAAAGAAAAGATGGAATATATTTGGAGCAGAATGTTAACTGCTATACTCCCAGCATGCATTGCATGTAATGGCTGACATCAAGGTTAATTCACTAAAGAACAAAGTTGGTCTTTTTTTCCTCTTTCTCATTTAGCAAGGCACTAGTTGAACTTATATAGGACAGTTTTCAGTTTTATTATATATATATATATATATATATTTGTGTGTATAGTTATAGAAAGAGAAGAGGCCTACAAATTTTTTTTTTGTCTTTTTCCTAGCTTAATCAGATGGGAGCCATTAACAGCTGTAATTAAGAAAATGAACTTTGTAACATCATACACCTATATGAAATGGAAGATAAACACTTGTGTGTGAAGGAAAAGAACTGTAAAGTACACATACAGGCACACACATATCTACTTGTGTACACAGAGCTAGATAGAGATAGATAGATAGATAGATACAAACAGAGAGAGAGAGAGAGAGAGAGAGAATGCTTTATGATTTGTAATAAAGGTGGCTTCACAGAAAATGATCATATGACGTAGGAATTTGATAAAAAGAAAGGGAGAAGTTAGTGTTAACGCTGTAAGCATTAAAAAAAATCTAATTAGAAATACTAGTGCTAAGGATGGGTATAATCATTTTAGTAAGTAGGGGAGACAAGTACGAACATGTTTCAGTGTTATTAGCCCTCCTCTTCACTGTGTTTTGCAGTTTTCATTATCATCATCATTTGGCATTTGTTTTCCATGCTGGCATGAGTCAGGCAGTTTGACCAGAGCTGGCAAGCAAGAGAGCTGTACCAGGTTCCAGTCTGATTTGGCCTGGTCTCTATGGCTGGATGCCCTTCCTAACACCAACCACTTTACAGTGAGTGTTGGGCGCTTTTTGTGATGCACCAGCATGGGCCATTTTATGTGGTGCCAGTACAGGCCCTTTTGCATGGCACTAGCATGGATGTCAATACATGGGGCTGGCACAAGTGGTGCCAGCACAGGTGCTTTTAACATGACACTGGCATAGGGCTCTGGCAGACCAATCTTCAACGGTAAGATAGCTGATTGCATTAGGGCAGGATACATTGAAGTAATTGTTGCGTTGACCAGACTCTCAAATGTTATATATTGCTGGTCCCAATGTTAAGTTAGAGTTTACTTCTCGAGTCATACCGTCTCATAAGGGCCACTTTTCTGGTTTCCATGGCGTGTATATTCCCCACCTGGACAGGACTCCAGTCTGTCACAGGATTACTCATTTTTGCCAGCTGAGTGGACTGGAGCAACATGAAATGAAGTGTTTTGCTCAAGAACACAACTGCCGCCCAGTCCAGGAATCCAAACCACAACCTTACGATCATGAGTCCGACACCCTAACCACTACGCCATACACCCTTCTTTTCCATCTTGGCCCAAATCATTTGATAAATCATCTTCTCATCAGCATGGAGGTCTTCAGAGTGGCCTTTTTTTGTTTTGGAATACCAGTCAGCAACCGCATAAGTCCACCATTTGCTGTGAACCTTGTGACCTGTCAAGTCCAGTGGACCTTGAGTTTTTGGTATTTTGCAATCATGTCATTCATCCTGCACCATTCTCGAATTACCTAATTTTCACATATGCTCTAACAATGATGTTCCTAGCATGGGGTCTTTCCATGGCCCTTTCTGTCATAGCCCTTTGTGTTCTTCCTTCTTTGTAATAGAATAAGAGTGGAGGTAGGTAGTGTTATAGAAGAGACTGGCACGTAAGTTCTTGTCCAGTTTTTGCTTGGAGCACATCTCTGAAGATAAACACCTTCCATCCAACCATTATTCTCTTCTCAGGATTTCAGTGTCACCTGTGGTAAAAGACAGGATGGTTGTGGCTGGAATATTTCTCATGCCTGCTCTTTCAGTGCCAGCCTAGAGCACCAAAGAATGATAACAATGGCAAGTAAAAAGCAGCAGGGGACTGTATCATAGGAGCTTCAATGTGGTTGCTAAACCAGCTAGAAATAGCAGCCAAATCTCCTTCAAACCATAAAACATTGTAGGATATGCTGAGCAATGTAATCTGGGCAAAAAGCCAAGACATTCATGGATTAAACACTTTTCCATTATAAGTCTGCTCTGTTCATCATTGACCTGGAAGGGGTGGAGTGAGGGCTTAGCAACAAGAACAACAACTAGGGCAAAGAGAGAAATCACTGAATATTCTTGTGTGTGTGTGTGGAGGAGGAGGAGGAGGAGGAGGAGGAGAGAGAGGGGATTTAAAATATGTGTATCAGAATGATGTCAAAGCAAAGAACCTTCTCAATCCAAAGACAGATCTTTCTTCACTCAATTATGTCAGAATAACTACTGCTGGTGATGACAAGGATGATGATGATGATGATGGTGATGGTGGTGTCTGTGTGGGGGTGGTGAAGGAAACCCTCTTAACATGGGAACTGTCCAACCAGCTTCCATGGTTCCAGTATAGCATTAACTTTATTACTAATCTGTTTCCTGGGATTATCTGACAACATTATCCGAAGATTTGGATTTGGATGGGGATTATGAATTAAGCAGAACAGACAGGAAAAAGAAGGGAAAAAAAAAATCCTTTTCTCACTTAAAGGAAGCTCAACACTTGCTGGCCGGCCGGCTGGCTGGATAACTGATTGGCTGGTTGGTAGGCTGGCTGGTTGGTTTGTAGTTTGGTTGGCTGGCTTGTTGGCTGGTTGGCTGCTTGTTTGCTTGCTTGGCTAGTTGGTTAATTTCTTGGTTGCCCGATTGATTGGTTGGTTGTTGGTGGGATAGTTGTGTTGGTTGGTTCATTGCTTGGCTGCTTAGATGTGAAAATCAGTATGGCAGGTATATAGTACTTGACCTTGCTTAGGATAAGATAGAGGGGTGCGTAATCTAGAGAGCGATACCTCTCTAGTAGTGTTGTTTGTTATTTAGGTTAACATAGGAGAGAAGAAGGTAACACAACACTGTTGCGTGTATGGTGTAGTTCACCTTACTGTATGTAAAAGGAGATAGGATGACTGTGATGTACAACAACAGTGCTGAAGTAGAGATGCTTGTTGCTGTTTCAGGGGAGTGAAGTGACACTTTGCCTGGCTTCTGATATTGCTCAGAAGAGGGAGCTGAGTACTTGTTATGTTGTTGTTGTTGGGTGTGTTGTTGGTCTTTCTTAGCTGGTGGAGAAGAGGGTGAGATGGTGGATTGGGAAAGGAGGGTGAAAGAGAGAGAGAGAGAGAGAGAGAGAGAGAGAGAGAGAGAGAGAGAGAGAAAATCAGAAAGAATAAGAGAGACACAGAATCAGAAAGAATGAAAGAGAGAAAGAATCAAAAAGAATGAAAGAGAGAGAGAGAGAGAGAGAGAGA
>NC_069001.1:13727195-13731817 GCF_001194135.2 Octopus bimaculoides | reverse complement strand
CCCCGCAACTTGGCTGTGTTCCTTATGTAGGATGGCAGGTGCCATAATGCTGCCTCCACTACCCAAAAAACATGCCCAAGTCTGATGGAATCTTCTATGTGGCCTCTCGATCTGCTAGAAATAACAGCTAAATATATTTTAATTCAAGCCCTACTGCTTTTTATCCATAACCCTTTAGCATTCTAATTATTTTGTCAAATGTAATGCTTATATTAACCCATTAAGTCCCACTGTCCTATAAATAGGACACTAAATGAGAACATTAAATAAGCTATATCACATTGTCTCAGTGTCCTATTTATAGGACACCGAGTATTTCCATTTCTACTTGAAGTAAAGGAGTTTAATAATAATTTTTTTTTCATTTTAACCTATTTTCAATCATCTGCATTATCTTGTAGCTTTGAGATTTCAATTATGTGATTGTTTATTTTTAGAATGACATTGTAGGGTTGGTGTGATAGGCTGAATCTGTCCAGTTCAAACAGGAAACGAGTAAATTTGGGCTTGATGTGGCCAGTTTAAATGTTCAAGGACTATTCATGATTTATCTCATAGCTTTGAGATTTCAATAATGTGACTGTTTATTTTTAGAATGACATTGTAGGGTTGGTGTGATAGGCTGAAACAGAAAACGAATAAATTTGGGATTGATGGGGCCAGTTTAAATGTTCAAGGACTACTCATGATTTATCTCATAGCTTTGAGATTTCAATAATGTGACTGTTTATTTTTAGAATGACATTGTAGGTATGAGATGTAGGTATAAAATGTTGAATCTGGCCAGTTTGAACATAAAATTAGTATAAGATTTGGGTTTGATCCAGTCAGTTTAAATTCTAAAGAACTAATCATGTATTATCTTATAGCTTTGAGATATCAGTGATATGATTACTTTTAGAATGAGATTGTAGGGTAGGCGTAAGAGGCCAGATCTGGCCAGTTTGAGCATAAAATGATTATAAAGAGTTGTACCTGATATTGCTAGTTTAAATACTTAAGGTCTACTCATGTTCCATCTGATAGCTTTGAGATTTTGGTGATGTAGCTGTTTATTTTTAGAATGAAGGGTTAGTGTGAGAGGTCAAATCTGACTAGTTTGAACATATAACATGTAAAATATTTGTGCTGGATTTGGCCAGTTAAAACATGAATTACGTAGAATATTTGGGTTGGATCTGGCCAGTTTGAACAGGTAGAATATTTTGGCTGGATCTGGCCAGTTTGAACAGGTAGAATATTTTGGCTGGGGGTGGCACATAAAAGACACCATTTCGAGCGTGGCCGTTTTCGTGCGGGTGACACGTAAAAGCACCCACTACACTCTCTGAGTGGTTGGCGTTAGGAAGGGCATCCAGCTGTAGAAACTCTGCCAATTAGACTGGAGCCTGGTGTTGCCATCCGGTTTCACCAGTCCTCAGTCAAATCGTCCAACCCATGCTAGCATGGAAAGCGGACGTTAAACGATGATGATGATGATGATGATGATGATCTGGCCAGTTTGAACAGGTGGAATATTTTGGCTGGATCTGGCCAGTTTGAACAGGTGGAATATTTTGGCTGGATCTGGCCAGTTTGAACATAAAATATGTAGAATATTTTGGCCAGATATGGCCAGTCTAGATGTTAAAGGGTTAATGAAGTATCTGGTGACCTACGTCTGAGCATCAACTACAACAGCGACTACTACTACTACTACTACTACTACTACTAATAATAATATATATGTCAGAGGTATAATAGAATTTATAGAGTAAAGACTGCATGAGAACAGAAGCAAACAATGAGAATGATTTCTCTTTGTTTTACTTAACGTTGCTTAACGAGTGGAGCTGTGTTGTAGCATGGTTGAATGAGAAACTTAATTAAAAGGAGAGAAGCTGGGTGGGGGTAGTGGTGAGACATATCTGTCTGTTTGTCTCTACACACACACGTAATACATGTATATAACATATATATGTCTGTCTGTCTGTCTGTCTGTCTGTCTGTCTGTCTGTCTATCTATTCACCTGTCTATCTATCTATCTGTCTGTCTGTCTGTCTGTCTATCTGTCTGTCTATCTATCTGTCTGTCTGTCTGTCTATCTGTCTGTCTGTCTGTCTATCTGTCTGTCTGTCTATCTATCTGTCTATCTATCTATCTATCTGTCTGTCTGTCTGTCTATCTATCTGTCTACACATGTATATGTGTTTGTATGTTTGTCTCTGTGTGTATAATATACATACACCCATGTATAAATACACACACACACAAAATAATAAGACCCTTGACAGAAGACATTATCTTCTGTAGATTTTTTTCTGCTTTAAAATCTTGATATATTTTCCTATATCTCAGAAGTGGACCTTTTAGGGATAAGTAATTCTGGAATGTTTCGATAGTATAATAATGCCATCTCCTACTGCCAGCTACCACCACCACCACCACCACCATCACCAGACACCCACACTGAAATACTACCACCGCCACTATCCTACTCACTGTCAGTCACCACCTAACATGCAACTTCTAAGAATCTCACCATTCAAGCTTTGAGTAAAATGGAATACAAAGAATGGAAATAAAAGATATTAAGAGAGAAAATGGTAACTGGAAGCTCAGAAAAACTGTTTTTAGTTGTCATTTAGTTGCAGGAAAGGAAGGAGAAACAAGTATGCAAGGGAAACTGGCTTCTTATACTACTACTACTACCACCACCACCACCACCACCTCCTCCTCCTCCTCCACCTCCTCCTCTTCTTCTTCTTTTTCTTCTTCTTCTTTTTCTTCTTCTTCTTCTTCTTCTTCAATTAATGTCCACCCTCTGTGCTGGCACAGGTAGGACAGTTCAACAAGTCTGGGGATTGCAGGATCCAATGATTCTGGAGATTGTGTTGAGTTCCAGTTGCTGCTTTCGTAGAGATTTTTTCTGACTGGATGCCCTCCCTAATTACCAACAACTTTACGGCATTAACTGGGTGGTTTTTCTTGTTTTTGTGACACCAGCATAAGTGAGGTTGCCAAATACCTCACAAAACAAAAGAAAAGCAACCCCCACCCTTGGGCCAGTACTAATAGAACTCAATATATTGTGCTTTTGAATGAAGCTTTAGTCAAGTACAGAGTGATACTAAAAAAAGATGACTAAGGAATAGATAATTAGCTTATGAACTTCATTAGCTTACAGCTGTTTCTGCTATAAAATACAGTGGACTCATAGTTGAGTGCCTGAGTAATACCTTATAGCTTCATCAGAACCTCAAACCTGAAGTGCACATTAAGTGCTCTGATGAAACTGTAAGGCATTACACAGGCACTCAGCCATGAGTCCACCGCATCTCATAGCAGAAACAGCTGTAAGATAATCAGTTATTTCTTTGTCATCTCATTTATCTATATAAATATCTATCTCTCTGTCTATTTATCTACATACATACACACAGAGGTAAATAGATAGATAGATAGATAGATAGATATGGCATTGGTAAACTCTAATTGCTAATAAATCGGATTAAAGTTCATTTTGTTTAGTAGTTTCTTCTTAAGTTCAAACAGTGCATGAAAAACAACAACAACAATGCTAAAAACCCCACCAGAGAAATCTTGTAATGACTTGTTAAACAGCTATATATAGAATATAGCACAATCTGTCTTTGAAAGAGTTGTATTTTTTTATAGCTTGGCTTATTTTATTCAATTTTTTTTTTGTTGTGAATTTTTTGGCTTTCTTGCTGGTAACAATGGGAAAGTGAAACCATTGTGAATTAAGAGATTTTTCTAGAAGCTTCTGTATTTTTTTCACTTTTTACTATTTAATCTCTTTTTTTTTTTCCTTTTTCTTTTCTTTTTGTTTTGTTTTTAATTTTATGATGGAAATCAGTGTCAGTCAATTTGTGGTGTGTGTATGCGATGCGTATCTACGCACATTATATATATATATATATATATATATATATATTGTGGTCACTGCCATGTACATGCATTTATTTCTGTGTTTGTGTGTGTGTGTATATATATATATATATATATATATATATATGTCTGTGAGTTTACACACATAATATGTAATGTGATTTTATAAAAATATATAGGTGCAGGAGTGGCTGAGTGGTAAGTAGCTTGCTTACCAACCACATGGTTTCGGGTTCAGTCCCACTGCGTGGCACCTTGGGCAAGTGTCTTCTACTATAGCCTCGGGCCGACCAATGCCTTATGAGTGGATCTGGTAGACGGAAACTAAACTGAAAGAAGCTCGTCGTATATATGTATATATGTGTATATGTATGTGTGTGTGTTTGTCCCCCCACCATCGCTGTATTTGTCCCCCCCACCATCGCTTGACAACCAATGCTGGTGTGTTTACGTCCCCATAACTTAGCGGTTCGGCCAAAAGAGACCGATAGAATAAGTACTAGGCTTACAAAGAATAAGTCCCAGGGTCGATTAGCTCGACTAAAGGCGGTGCTCCAGCGTGGCCTCAGTGAAATGACTGAAACAAGTAAAAGAGTAGAAGAGTATATATACTTACACATCTATATAATCTGCTTTTTTTGGTGTGAATTCTAAGTGATATACTTTGATTTTCGGTAAGACCTCAATAGATCACTGATATTTTATTAAATAAGAAAGGATGATATGCATG
>NC_069001.1:13722367-13727027 GCF_001194135.2 Octopus bimaculoides | reverse complement strand
TATATATATATATATATATATATATATATATATATATATGACAGGCTTTTTTCAGTTTCCATCTATTAAGTAAGTCTCTGTTCACAAGGCTTTGGTTGGCCCAAGGCTTTTGTAGAAGACATTTGTGGGACTGAACCTGGAACCATGTGGTTGGGAACAAGCTTCTTACTACACACCCATGCCTGCGCTTATACACTCACACACACACACACACACACACGTATATGCACATATACTGGATTATACACACACATATATACACATACACATATCTGTATTTCTATGTGCACCAGATTGGAGCCTGGTGTAGCCATCTGGTTCACCAGTCCTCCGTCAAATCGTCCAACCCATGCTAGCATGGAAAGTGGACGTTAAATGATGATGATGATGATGAAGTTAAAAATTAAAAATTATGATCGATCATAGAGTGGCCAATGGTTTCACACCTATAAAGTGCTTAGCAGTATAACTTCCTACAAAATATATTACAGTCTAATGCTTTAGTGTGTGTGTGTTTTTTTTTTAGTTATCTGAACTACTTACGTTATATACACACATACAAGTTTTATACACATGAACACCAACTGTGCAATATGAAAGAAACAAAATACAAAAATGGTTAAAAAAAAGAAAACGGAATGAAGAGATAACTTGTTCATTAAAACAGTCTTCCTTTGTACCTTAATAAATTTTAGCCGAGAAGAGAGGGGACTGGAGGAAAATATGGTCACAAGCATCATGATTCCATATATGGGCAAAATATTTCAACAATGAGCAAGGGATTTGGTGCCTGTGTTTACAGTGCCAAGTTAAATAAAGGAAGAATGGTTAGTTAGTAAAGTTTTGGGAAAGCGGCGGATAAAAAATGCTAAGCAATATTTGTCCTGGTTGCAGTGTCACACTCAGAACTGCAAGATTGTGGTTTCAATTCCTTGACTGGGAAGTGCATTGTGTTTATAAGCAAAACATTTCATTCTGCAATCATTTTGATATTTGATGTGCAGTAGGCATATTGTGCATCTGTACAGGCAATGTCGATTTGATGGAGGAAGTTAGGTAATATAATGTATACACATTTGATCACTATAAACAGATTTTTTTTGCAGTTTGCGTTTCTCATTTATGACCTGCATTTCTCATTTGTGATCAGAGAATTTGCCTCCATACGAGGCCTTAGCTGGTGAAAACTCCGTTGTCACTGTCAATACTATTCTTGTTAAAGAATAATAAATTTGTATTCTTCCAAATGTATTGAGTAATCATTCAGTTTGATGTGAAGTGTTTTTATTATAACGAAAGCAAACATTAATATATGTGTGTGTGTGTGTGTATATATATACACACACACACACATATATATATATACATGATATATGTATGTATTCTATATACATTGCGTACATATATATATATAGACACACATTCATACACACACATAAGTACATATATATTTATATCTAAAATATGTATGCGTATGTATATATATATATATATATATATATATATATATATATATATATATATATATGGTATATATGTATGCATATATGTATATATATTTGCATGCACACACACACGCACAGTGTTACCTTATATGTACTGTGTGTATAGATATATATTTACTGACTGTGATGTGTGTACATGTATGTACATATACATTACACATATGTTTGTATATATTAATGGAATCAGTTACAGTGTTTTACAAGATTGAACATTAATTTACCATATCATAACATTAACATCACACACACACACACACACACACACACACACACTTCCACATCTACACCCACACGAACAAAAAAAATATCAGAAAATGAAATATACAGAGCCAAAAGTGTGGTGGGGAGCTGTTTTATATTACTGTTTCCTCATGTGTGTATGTTTCTCTCTGTTCATGTATATATGCAACAACCCCATGCTATGTCATCTACTCCCACTTGTTCTCCAATACCCGAACGCTTGGCTGTTCTCGGATGGTGATGATGGTGGTAAGTGGTAATGGTGGCATTGACAAAGTACAAAAAGCACAGTAGAAATGTTCTCGCTGTGCTGAAGACTTGCTCCTGCGTTTATGCCAGTATGGGTGGTGGTGGTGGTGGTGTTGGTAGTAGGAACAGTGAACATGTAGAGTTGATGATGACCATGATGATCACAATGATGATGACGATGATGATGATGATGACTGTTGTAGGTGTATGGTGATGGTGGCAAGGCAGTGAACTTATAAAAGCTGATGAGGATGATCATGATGATGTTGATGTTGATGTTGGTGGTGGTGGTGATGAGTAAAGACGTGGTCTAGTGGTTCAAGGTATTCAACTCATGATTGTAAGGTTGTGAGTTCGATTCTTCGTGGTACATTGAGTCCTTGAGCAAGGCACTTTATTTCATGTTGCTCTAGTCCACTCAGCTGGCAAAAACGAATTGTACCTGTAATTCAAAAGGGACCAGTCATGTGACATTCTGTGTTAAGCTGAATCTCCTTGAGAGAACTACATTAAAGTTACATGTACCTGTGGAGTACTCACCCACTTGCACATTAATTTCACAAGCAGGCTGTTCCATTGATTGGATCAACTGGAACCTTTGTCATGCCACTGGCGGTGATGATGGGGCAGGAAACATGTATAACTGATGACAATCATGATGATGATGGTTGTGGTGATGATGGTTGTGGTGGTAGTGATGGTGCCGATAGTGGTGGGACACTGTTGTATAGGTGGTAGTGGGGCAGTACTTATGTAAAGCTAATGATGGTATTTGTAGTGGTGAAAGTAGTAGTAGTAGTGGTGAAAGTAGTAGTAGTGGTGGTGGTGGTGGAGGAGCTTCTGACTGACAGCTTGGTCTTGGATTAGAGCTGTTTTATGGTACTTAACCATTTATATTTGTTTTACCACTACTGTCTTCACCAACACCACCGTAATCACCACCACCACCACATTTCATCCTATTAACCACCATCACCATCACTATCATCACACCTCACCTATAAACCACCACCACCACCACCACCACCACTATCTCCATCATCACAACCACCATCCTCACCACCACCGCCACCACCACCACCATCATACAACACTGCCATACACCCACCCCAACATCATTAACAACAACACATATATCAAAGCACTCTGATTAAGTGTTGTTAATTAGCAAAGACAGTGGTGTATATTATGTAATTAATTAAATGTAAATGAAAGAGATGTTATTGTATAATCGCAGTTTGAGGGGAGGGGGAATCTGGTTGATTGGTTGTTAGGTTGGTGTCTTGGCACTGGTTTCATGTTTGGCCTCTCTACCACCACCACCACCACCACCACCACCACCGCTGGTTAAATTCTTCAGATTTATTAATGTCGGGCATTCCAACCATAGCTAGAAGCTGTCCGACTGTTTGTTGTTATGGTGATGGAGGTGGTTGTCTATGTTAATGTTTACTGGTCAAGTCTGTCATGTCACTCAACATGCCACATGATTGCAAGCCACATGATTGCAAGCCACATGGCTAACTACATGTGTTTGATACTTAACACTCCACATGCCAGACAGACCATTTGTGCCACATGATACACCCCACAACTGACCACAAGAGTCATGTGACATTTCACACAGAAAAACATGTATCCCACATGACCATCCACTTGACAGACCATGTCTATCACATGACACGCCATTAAATGAACCATGTGTGCTACATGAAATTCTAACATAACAGACCGTGTAGGTCACATGACATATTTGACATGCTATGTGTGCTACATGATGCTCTACACAACTGACTGTGTCTGTCACATGACCCTCCATGCAACAAACCATTTACCACATGGAATTCCACACAACAAACCATGTATGTTACATGGGAGACCACACAGCAGAGCACCACATGTACTACATAATATTACAAACAACAAAGCATGAGTGCCACATGAAACTCCAATATAACTGACTATGTCTGTTACATGACACCCTACTTAACATCATACATGTGATCCATGGAACTCTACATGACAACTGTGTTTGTCACATTGCATGTCACTCAACAGGCCATGTAGGCTACATAAAGCTTTAGACAACAGCTGATGTCTATCTATGATATAAAACACACCAACATATATGTAGATTCTACACAACATGTGGTGCATTCATCGTACATTGTGGGCTGGGAATTTCCAGGTGTAAAACGAACAAAATTGTTTCTTGTAAATATAAGGATTTAATGAACTATCCAACCTGTATCAGTTTTTATATGTGTTATGTGTGTGTATATTATGTGCTTGCATGGGTTCGATGGTTTGACTGAGGGCTGGCAAGCCAGAAGGCTGCATCAGGCTCCAATCCGATCTGGCAAAGTTTCTACAGCTGGATGTCCTTTCTAATGCCAACCACTCTGAGAGTGTAGTGGGTACTTTTTATGTGCCACTGGCATGGGGGCCAGTCAGGCGGTACTAGCATCGACCATGCTTGAATGGTGCTTTTTGCATGCAACCGCCATGGAACCAGTCAGCCAGCACTGGCATGGGAGCCAGTCAGGCGGCACTGGCATTGACCCCGCTCGAATGGTGCTTCTTATGTGCCACCGGCACAGGTGTCAATCAGGCATTACTGTCATCAACCACGACGATAACTTCACTTGCCTCAACAGGTCTTTGCA
>NC_069001.1:13720969-13721716 GCF_001194135.2 Octopus bimaculoides | reverse complement strand
CTTACGTTTAAGATGATTCCCATGCTTTTCCCTGAGGAGAAGTTTACATTTTTAACATCGCCAATTCCTATGGATCGCATAAATTGTAATTCTTCGAAACATGTCGGAATAAAGTATGCAGTTATAACATGCGTTTTCTCCATTCCTTAAATTTTTAAATATACTCAAATACCCAAAATATCAAGGAGTTTCTGCCTCACTAAAAGGAATTACACCACAGTTATTTTGTGATCTTTGCTACCTTGGTTTCTATTAACCCATTTATTCTATCAGAATTATTATTTATTAGGATAGAATAAATACATATAATTAAATATATATGTACATATACACACACACATACATATATATACATATATACACACACACATACATATATATACATGTATGTGTATGAATATACAAATATACAGAAACTGCATATTCATACAGACTAGGTGCTTCTATACATGTTGATAACCTCTCTTCCTTGCTTAGTTGGGGTATTACCCTGTACCCTTCTCCTGCTCTGTAGGGCTACATGGAAGAACAATCAGTGAAGGGGAACACTTAGCCCTCTTTCCTCTCCCCTCCTTTCAGGGTTATCACTATCACCTACATGACAAATACACTCCCTCTCTCTTGTCTCCTCTCTCTCTTGTCTCCTCTCTCTCTTGTCTCCTCTCTCTCTTGTCTCCTCTCTCTCTTGTCTCCTCTCTCTCTTGTCTCCTCTCTCTCTTGTCTCCTCTCTCTCTTGTCTCCTCTCTC
>NC_069001.1:13714177-13718117 GCF_001194135.2 Octopus bimaculoides | reverse complement strand
ATTATTATTATTATTATTATTATTATTATTACTCATCCCCTCCCCCCCAAATGGCTGCCCTTGTGGTAAAATTTGAAACCATTATTATTATTATTATTAAGAAGGCTGCAAGCTGGCAGAATCGTTAGCATGCTGGACAAAATGCTTAGCAGAATTTCGCCCGTCACTCCGATCTGAGTTCAAATTCCGCCGAGGTCGACTTCGCCTTTCGTCCTTTTGAGGTCAATAAAATAAGTACCAGTTGAACACTGGGATCGATGTAATCGACTTATCCCCTTCCCCAAAATAGCTGCCCTTGTGGCAAAATTTGAAACGATTATTATTATTGAAACCATTATTAATTAACATTGCAATTATTACACTAATTAAGAAGGCAGTGAGCTGGCAGAATCATTAACTCGCTGGATGAAATGCTTAGTGGTATTTTGCCTGTTGCTATATTCTGAGTTCAAATTCTGCTGAGGTCAACTTTACCTTTCATCCTTTTGGAGTTAGTAAATTAAGTGCCATTAACACACTGGGGTCGATGTAATCGACTAGTCCCTCCCCACCAAAATTTCAGGCCTTGTGTCTTTAGTAGAAAGGACCATCATCATCACCATCATTATTATTATTATTATTATTATTATTATTATTGTTATTATTATTATTATCAGTGAGCTGGCAGAATCGTTAGCACGCCAGGTGAAACGCTTAGTGGTATTTCGCCTGGCTTTATGTTCTGAGTTCAAATTTGCCTTTCACCCTTTCGGTGGGGGAGGGTGTCAATCAGTTAAGTACCAGTTGCGAACTGGGTCGATCTAATCGACTGCCCCCTCCTCCTTCCGAATTTCAGGCCTTGTGCTTATAGTAGAAAGGATTATAATTATTAGCATCATCATCATCATCATGATGGCTAGTAGTGAGGTATTTAGTCTTGTCCTATGATATTCTGAATTTGAATGCTGACATTGACTTTGCATTCCATTCTCTTGATACATTATTCTAGTTCCCCTGGGGTCATTTCATCCTTACGTGATGAGTTTGGGTATTGGGGGTTGATAAACTGAAGTAGCACTCAAGTATTAGGAGTGGGGCAGTAATTTCAAGTGAAACTATCTCCATGTTGTAACAGTGTCTGTATTGTGAAAGTCGTCACTCGATGTGGTAGCAATCACATGATTGTTTTGTTAAAACTGAGTTCAACATTAGCAGAATATGAGAATATTCCATGAAGTTCCGATCCCATTCAGTAGAATAATGACTAACCATGTTATGTTCATATATTCTTTTGAAATAAATTTCTTTATTATTGTAAGTTTTCATCAGTTTTTTTTTTGTTTTTTTCACCTCTTTTAATTTTTAATTTCCATTTTATTGTCATTTTTCTTTTGGTGTTTTTATTTCCAATCACATTTTATGAACAGTGGCCATTGTCAATTCCTGTTTTCCAACTGGTCATTCATTCATTGGTTCAATACATTTATGATATTCAGAATTAACAAGGGATTGTCTGAACAAGTCGAGCAGAACAAACATCACAGGGAACTTTGGCTCAGCAGCGCTGATTTATTCGTTCTGTTTTTGTCTTTCATTCTTCAGTCTTTCACCAATATACAACACTGAAAGATATTGAACAGCTACAGGCATAGGTGTGATGTAAGAAGTTTGCTTCCCAATCGCATAGTTCTGGGTTCAGTCTCTTTGCATGCCAACCTGGGCAAGTGTCTACTACTAAAGCCTGACCTAAGTGTTATGAGTGGATTTGGTTGATGGGAACTGAAAGAAGCCCATTGTGTACATATGTATGTGTGTGTGTGTATGTATATATATGTGTGGTGGCTGTGTGTGTGTAGTGTTTGTCCCCCACCACTGCTTGGTAAAAAAGACCAACAAAATAAGAAGCAGCCTTAAAAAATACTAAATTCTTCAAGGCAATGCTCCAGCATGGCCACAGTCCAATGACTGGATTGTGTAAACCATAGCTCTTGTACGTGGTCATTTGAACTGCTAGAAATAGGAGTCAAACTTCACTCATTTCACAGCTTGTTAGTTTTTTTCCCCCCCACCAAAAGGAGCTTGTTAGAAACTAATTCTGGTTTCTCTGTGCATATGGGTAAAAGATAGGATGGCCATGGTTGGAGTCCTTTTGATAACAGGTCTGGTCAAAAAGTGTATGCCTGCTTTTGGACAGGTGTGTGTGTGTGTGAGAGAGAGAGAGAGAGGAAGATATATGTATATATACACACACACACACACACACACACACACACACACACACACACACACACACACACACACACACACACACACACACACACACACAAAACTGAAAGTGTGAATTGAACTTAGTTTATTTCTGCATATGGTTGTATATATGTGGAGGGAAAAAAGCAACAGACCACACACACACACACACACATACACACACACATACTAAAATTAAGAGCAAACATCCCTGTATCTATATTTTTGTGTATAAGTATGTGTGTGTGTGTGTGTGTGTGTGTGATTGTGCATGTAGGATTGTATCTTCGAGATAGTCTGAAGGTGATTACACATGCAATTTTATACATACATTCATAGATGTATACACTCATGCGTACTCATATATAAACTACCTGTTTCTTTATATACATGTGTGTGTTGGTTTGTGTCTACACAAGCATATGAATGGCTACCAAAGTAGTCATTCATATGCTAGCATATATACCCACATGTGCATGTGTGCATGTGTATATATGTCTGTGTTTGTTTTTCTTTGTCTGTATTCTCTTTTATGAATGTGTTTGATATTCTGTGTGTGTATGTGTGTATTCATGTGCATGTGTACGTATGTGTTGTGTATTTTATTAGAAAACTGCATAAGCCATTGAACATGCGCTGAAGCCTGTGTGTATATATGCATGCATTTCTGTCTGCATGGTCTCTTATGAATGTTTCAAAGTGTGTATGTGTGCATTTGTGTATGTGTATATGAATGTGTACGTGTTTTATAAAACCAAAACCAGTGTGCATGCACTTATGCTTGAGTATGTGTGTTCGTATCTGCATGCTGTAATATGAATGTGTGTGTGTGTGTGAGTGCACGTTTGTGTGTATGTGCATGCATGTGTGTGTGTGTGTGTGTGTATATTTTGTTTCAAAAAAAAAATCAACAAACAAACACAAAGAAAAAAGAAAAACCTAACCAGAGTCTATTTTGTGACCTGATTTGAAATTCTGTAATTCTTGTCTCGGCAGTTCCAATGCTAAACATAGATGCATGTATGCAAGTCTAGTGCCAACCTTTCGCACCGTTGCACACGCAGAACATCAACACCTCCTGCTGCTGCTGTTACTGTACACAGACTCGCAGAGTTTGTCGAATCAACGGAGTCTTTATTGTTGCATGTCTGTATCCGCCGTGTAAAAATATTAATGTAACAATTGTTCATTGGTCTGGTTTTGGATTGCCTTCTCAACATGTCTGCTTCACTTAGAGACAGCTGTTTCTCCGAGTGTGTGTGTGTGTCTGTGTGTGTATAGGTGCATGTGTTTGTGAATGTATGTGTATTTGTGCACACTTATATCTATTAATGTTGTGTTTGTACTTGTATGGCGTGTGTGCATGTGTGTGTGTGTGTATATGGGTTTGCTTGAATGTATGTATGGTTTTTATAATGTTGAGTGTGTTATGTGTATGTATATGTTGTGCTTATATAGTGTGTATGTGTATGTGTGTGAACGTATGTGTATGTGTGCATATTCGTATTACTGTTGCATTTGTACATGCATAGCATCTGTGCATGTGTGTGTATGGGTTTACATGTATGGGTGTGCATCTGTTTTTATAATGTGTGAGTGTATTGTGTCTATGTTCATGTGTGTTGTGTTTGCATAGTGTGTGCATGTTTGCAATGTATGCATTTTGTGTGTATATATTTGTATGCATGGATGTTGTGTTAGTAATGTGTATGTA
>NC_069001.1:13712002-13713997 GCF_001194135.2 Octopus bimaculoides | reverse complement strand
TATATATATATATATATATATATATATATATGTGTGTGAGTGTTGTATTTCTGTTTTTATAGTTTGTGCATGTCTGTATGTGTATGTATGTTTGTTTCTATAGCATGTGTGTGTGTGAGATTGGATGTGATTTGATATCAGGTGTGTTGCTCATGTATGTATGGGTGATGTGTGTGTGTGTGTGCTCGAAGCATTGTATTTGTATGTTTGTGTGGATTTATGTATTGTGTGTATGTGTGCATCTGTGTGGATGTACTTGAGTAATTCTGGCAAAGGGGTGGTGGTAGGGTCTGTTGTGTATGATGTGACTTAATCTATAATCTGATGTGTGTGTATGTATACATAATGTGATATGTGTATACATATTGAAGAAGTTGTAGCCCAAGGTCAGTCCCAATCCACAAACCTATGATCAAAGAGGTATCCAACTGTGGCCATCCTACCTCATGACTACATTGCCTAATGAGCCCTACCATATTAAATGTAACATAGTAGGATTTGAGGGATATTTTCGTTGCTATTTTTAGCAGAGTATTAGTCAAGCCAAGGCTACTGTGTATGTGTGTACCAATGTAAAATGGTGCTTTACATTGCATCCCTTTACTCCTTAGAGGTAAAACTTAGTCAGTTTGTAAATCATCATCATCACTACCATCATCATCATCATCAGTAAATAGAAGCAGGTAAAATAAATTCCATTGTGAAGTAAGTGCATAGGCACTTGGGGTCAGTATGACCGACTAAACATCCTTGAAGGCAGTGCTCCAGCATGGACACAGTCCAATGGCTGAAGCCACTGAGAGAGTATAAAAATTTGGCCTTGTGCCCAAAACGCTAAATTCTGTGGAAAGTGCAAGCAAGAATCAAAGAATGGAGGCCAGTATCAGAAAAATGTTTTTGGTGCCAAGCAGATGGCTAAGAAGTTTAGTTGGTCTGAAGAGTGGCAACCTGGAGGGTGGGAGGGGGTCGTCTTTGTGGAAATAGAAGAAGAAAATGTAATAAAAATAAATAAATAAAGCCAAGAATTAAAAAAAAAAACTTATGATAAGCATGATAATTATGGTTACTGGCAATAAAACTGCAGTAAAAATTATGATGATGATAATGGTGAAGATGATGATAATGGTGATGATGATGATAATTACAATAATTACAGTAATGATAATAATAATAATTTATTTCTTTATTTCCCACAGGGGGCTAAACATAGAGGGGACAAACAAAGGGATTAAGTCGATTACATCGACCCTGGCGTGCTAACATTTCGCCTGGCGTGCTAACGTTTCTGCCAGCTCGCAACAATAATTGTTTTCTAATTTTGATACAAGGCCAGTAATTTTAGGGGGAGGGGTTTTGTTGTTTACACCAACCTCCGTACTTGACTTAAATTTATCAACCTTGCTAGGATGACAAGCAAAGTTAGCCTTGGTGGTATTTGAAATGCTGTTACACATTTTTCTTTGATGCACTAACGGTTCTGCCAGCTCACCTTTCAAGTGGGATGCCTCTCAGCACCTCTACTTAATGCAGTAATGGCTTCAGAGCCAAAATGTACAGGTGTGATAAAGAGAGGTTGGTCTAGATGAACCTAGCATTTGATGTGACCAAAATGGTTGTGATGGTTGTACCAAGTAAATGCTGTTGTGCTTTGAAGTGATGATGGAGGCGCAATGGCCCAGTGGTTAGGGTAGCGGACTCGCGGTCATAGGATCGCGGTTTCAATTCCCAGACTGGGCATTGTGAATGTTTATTGAGCGAAAACACCTAAAGCTCCATGAGGCTCCGGCAGGGGATGGTGGCGAACCCTGCTGTACTCTTTTACCACAACTTTCTCTCACTCTTACTTCCTGTTTCTGTTGTACCTGTAATTCAAAGGGTCAGCCTTGTCACACTGTGTCATGCTGAATATCCCCGAGAACTACGTTAAGGGCACACGTGTCTGTGGAGTGCTCAGCCACTTGCACGTTAATTTCACGAGCAAGCTGTTCCGTTGAT
>NC_069001.1:13707329-13711019 GCF_001194135.2 Octopus bimaculoides | reverse complement strand
CTACTATAGCCTCGGGCCGACCAAAGCCTTGTGAGTAGATTTGGTAGATGGAAGCTGAAAGAAGCCCATCGTATATATGTATATATATATGTATATATATATATGTATGTGTTTGTGTGTCTGTGTTTGTCCCTCCCAACATCGCTTGACAACCGATGCTGGTGTGTTTACGTCCCCGTAACTTAGCGGTTTGGCGAAAAGAGACCGATAGAATAAGTACTAGGCTTACAAAAGAATAAGTCCTGGGGTCGATTTGCTCGACTAAAGGCGGTGCTCCAGCATGGCCGTAGTCAGATGACAAACAAGTAAAAGAGTAACCTTAATTGATTTTTGATCCTTGTTAGGGTTCATCAGAGATGACCACATCACTTGAATCCCAGAGAGATAAGTAACCAGTTTTGAATCTAGTAGCTTCAGAGAACTAGTATTACTAATTTGCATACTTTTGTATTTTACACTCTAACTCAGGGGTTCTCGGCCACTTTTTTACCAATGAACCCCTTTGATTACGCTTTTATTCTGGCGGACCCTCATATCCACTCAATGTTTAAAAACTAGTTTTATAGAAACTTCTTCCGAAATTCCTATTTTGTTTTTCACACTTCAGCTTGTGTAGGTTGAATTATGTAAAATGTTAGAGAAAGAAACCCAGCTGTTTCTTGCAATACATATCAATACATCTAAAGCAAAAATTTTTCAGAGGTCCCTAAAATACTTTTGTGGGTCCCCAGTTTACAATTATGTTGTGTGGACCCCAACATTCTTATATGGACCTTCAGGGGCCGTATGGACCCCGGTTGGACCCCGGTTGAGAACCATTGCTCTAAGTAATATCAGACACCTGTCTAAGAGGATCTCAGTCTACACAGTATCAAGGTATGATATAAGTGTACCTGTGCAGGTGACATACAGACCAGGCGAATTTGGCTATTTCTCCGGAGTTAGAAAAAAGTGTTGAACAGACTTAACTTATTGAGGTTTTATCAGAGTTGTCTACATCAGGGGTTTTCAAACTGTGGTCCGCGGACCACAGGGGGTCCGCAAGGACAAGACAAGTGATCCGTGGACAGCAAATACTTTTCATGGGCAATTTGATTTTATATATGTTTTTTTTAATCGAAATCTTTTAATTGACAATAAACCTATTTTGTTAAATACTGTTAAATAAACAAATGTAAAAATATATGTTATTTTAAGCAAATATTTATGTATAAATTTCATAAGCATTTATAACGGGGTCCCGAAGGTAAAGCCTGAAATATAAAGGGGTCCGCAAGTCAAAAAGTTTGAAAACCCCTGCTCTAGAGTGTTACTTGAGGGAGAATTGGCTACTATTTCCAGCAGATGGAGCTACCACATAGAGCAGTCTATCACTGGTTCCCATGTTGCTGCTGCTGTTATTGTGAGCTGACTTATGATTAAAGACACTCTAGAGCAGGGGTTTTCAAACTGTGGTCCGCGGACCACAGGGGGTCCGTGGACAGCAAATACTCTTTATGGGCAATTTGATTTTATATATGTTTTTTTAATCAAAATCTTTTAATTGACAATAAACCTATTTTGTTAAATACTGTTAAATAAATAAATGTAAAAATATATGTTATTTTAAGCAAATATTTATGTATAAATTTCATAAGCATTTATAACGGGGTCCCTAAGGTAAAGCCTGAAATATAAAGGGGTCCGCAAGTCAAAAAGTTTGAAAACCCCTGGTCTACATCACTTACTTGACCAATCTCAGAGAAACAAGTAGCCAATCTGTTTATATCAAGGAAGACCCTCCCTATCTCCACAAAATTGGAAATAGTGAGTGGTAACCACAGACGGTCAATTTACAGTATGATCACAAGGTTACTTGATCTACCAATCACAAATGCTTTCTTTCAGTTTTTCTCCACCAACCTACAGTTGTACCTTAGAGCTGGTCTATTTAGCCATGCCAATTCTGCTGCACTTGTGGGCTGGATGTAATGGAGGTAACATATCTCTGTCTACTCCACCCTGCTTTTCACAACACCCCCCGTCCTTTTAATTTTTTGCTCCCTTTTTTTCTTCCTGTTGCTAACATATGGCCACCATCTTGCACACTTTGTAAAACCAAGGGACACAATGTTTAGCATATGTCTCTCTTTTACTGCTCTCCCTTCTGTCTGTCTGTCTCTCTTTCCCCTGTCTCCCTTGTCTCTCTCCTTCTCTGTCTGTCTGTCTCTCTCTCTCTCTCCTTCTCTGTCTCTCTCTCCTTCTCTGTCTCTCTCTCCTTCTCTGTCTCTCTCTCCTTCTCTGTCTCTCTCTCCTTCTCTGTCTCTCTCTCCTTCTCTGTCTCTCTCTCCTTCTCTGTCTGTCTCTCTCTTTCTCTCTCCTTCTGTCTCTCTCTCTCCTTCTCTGTCTCTCTCTCTCCTTCTCTGTCTCTCTCTCTCTCTCCTTCTCTGTCTGTCTCTCTCTCTCCTTCTCTGTCTCTCTCTCTCTCTCCTTCTCTGTCTGTCTCTCCTTCTCTGTCTGTCTCTGTCTCTCTCCTCTGTCTCTCTCCTTCTCTGTCTCTCTCCTTCTCTGTCTCTCTCCTTCTCTGTCTCTCTCCTTCTCTGTCTCTCTCCTTCTCTGTCTCTCTCCTTCTCTGTCTCTCTCCTTCTCTGTCTCTCTCCTTCTCTGTCTCTCTCCTTCTCTGTCTCTCTCCTTCTCTGTCTCTCTCCTTCTCTGTCTCTCTCCTTCTCTGTCTCTCTCCTTCTCTGTCTCCTCTGTCTCTCTCTCCTTCTCTGTCTCTCTCTCCTTCTCTGTCTCTCTCTCTCCTTCTCTGTCTCTCTCTCTCCTTCTCTGTCTCTCTCTCTCTCTCTCTCTCCTCTGTCTCTCTCTCTCCTTCTCTGTCTCTCTCTCCTTCTCTGTCTTTCTCTCCTTCTCTGTCTCTCTCTCTCTCTCTCTCTCTCCCTCTCTCTTCCCTTGCTTTTTATTTCTCTAAGCAATTATTCTACACACTCCTTACCTGCATCTACACATAGGTTTTTGTGCGTTTCATTTTTCTGCTTCTCCAACCGTTTGTCTGACTCCACTATACACTTACCAATATCACTCATACCATGTTTGTGTGTGTGTGTGTGTGTGTGAGTGCAATTTTATGCTTCTCAAATTGTTTGCCACTCTCATTTCATGCCATACATTCTATTCATACCATGAGAATATGTGTGTGTATACCTCAGCTACACTCACACACATGAGGCTCTATCCAGTTTCATATGTGTCTGTGTGCATCTATACATGTGTCTGTGTGTGTGTGTAAATATGGATCTATTCCAAAGACAAATGAAATATAACCAAACCACAAAGAAAGAGAGAAAGAGAGAGAGTGTGTGTGTGTTTGGGGAAGGTATTGCTAGGAATATTTGCATGAAATGGAAGTGTAGCAAAAATTGTTAACACAACTAGAGTGTGAAATTTTTGCTTCTGGACAAAGCAGCAACCACCATCACAACAGCAGCTGTATCCAGAAGTATCAGTGGCAGCAGCACCAGTAGCAGCAACGCTAGCAGCAGCAGCAGCAGCAGCAGCAACACCTAGAACACCAGCAACAACCATCAATTATTGCAATTAGTCAATTAGTCAATTAGAGCACATTACTATCAACCGATCTGTGTGTGGTACATGTGTTTATATATATATGTATATATATGATACATACATACACATACATATATATATATA
>NC_069001.1:13705256-13707039 GCF_001194135.2 Octopus bimaculoides | reverse complement strand
GAACCAGGGTCTCAGGCAGGTTGGTACTAGAAAAGGGTTAATAACATATTTTTCATGCAGTACTTTCTGTTTAAGATATGCAAAAAAAAAAAAGGAGGGAAAGAAAAGAGAATAAAAACCGATGAAGTTTTTTTTCTTACTAAAAGCCAAAAAAGTGCAAAAGAAAAAAAACCAAATATTTAAAAAAAAATCTTCATCTTATCTTAGAATTTTAGTTCTTGCATTTTCTTAAAATTCCAGCTGATGGAAAGATCAGATAAAATTTTAGAATGTTCTGGCATTTGGAGATGTAAAGGTTTTTTTTTTATGTCCTAAACTCTACTTTTGGTAGTTCTTCTCTGAAACTCCCTCTAAATAAAACTACATTAATTCTGTTTTTCTATGTTGTAAAACACACACAGGCACACGTACACACACACACACGCATGTGCACACATACTTAAGATGTTAGTCTATATATTTTTAGTATATACACATATATATATATATACTTCTAGTGTATACTTACTTTTTGTGTGTGTGTTGTGTGTTGCTGTAATTATTTCCCAGTAAGGAAAATATATAATTTTTATGAGTGTATATATATATATACTTTTTGTATATGTATGTATATTTTTCTGTGTTCATGTATATATTTTTTGCATATGCATACACATTCTGTTTGTGTGTGTGAGTGTGTGTGTATATATATATGTGTGTGTGTATATATATATGTGTGTACATATATATATGTGTATGTGTGTATATATATATATATATATATAATATATATATATATAATGATTTGTGTAAGCATATGCACGCATACTTTTTCCAAATTCGCTTCATTTAACATCTGTTTTTTTAAAGCTAGTATGGATTGGATTAGGAACTTAAATGAAGCAGGATTTCATGGATGGATGCTCTCCCTGCTGCTAACCCTTACCTGTTTTTTTGTTTCTTTTAAGTAAGGGATTTTTTCAATCCATTGCTCTTTGAAAGCACAGAACAACCTGCAGTAAAGTCATCGGATGACAAGCTACATTTGCATTTACTGTCTTCCATACTTTTTAGTGTCTTCCGTACTTGTTACATATATTTGTCAACCAACTAGTGTTCACTTGTACTGTCTTCTTTCACAGGATGACTTGTTTCTGTCTCCCATATAGTTCTTTGCTTGCTAGATACTGTCTTTTATACTGTCTACCTTTCACGGGTTACCTAGCAACTGTTTCCCATACTCCCTGCTTTCCAAGGCCAACCAGCCAACCAGCCATTCTCATCCATATAATTTGTCTACTCCTCTCTTGTCTCCTCACATAGATTAACTACCACCTGTCTCCCATACTCTCTATCTTCCAAGGACACCTAGCTACTGTCATCCACATGGTCTGTCTACATCCTCCACTCCTCACAGTCCGTCACCTGTTATAAGACAGCCAGCTACAATTTCTGATGCTGTCTCCCTATATAATTAATATAGATACACAGCTAATGTCTTCTATACTGTCTACCTCTATAGGTCAGCTATCTAATGTCTCTCTTGCGCTGTCTACTTTCATAGGATAGTCTGCTAATGTACCCCCTCCTTCCCTGTTGCAATCTTCCCAAAAATTTGCTAAATACCAGCCAGTTTATAACTACATGCAAATGTTTGCAGCTATTTTCACATAGTCTCACACGTACACATACATGCACATATAATATACACATACATTTGTGCACATTTCCATGTATGCATATCCACAGCACACTGTACACACACACACACACACACACACACACACACACACACACACACACA
>NC_069001.1:13702500-13703541 GCF_001194135.2 Octopus bimaculoides | reverse complement strand
CCCAGACCAGGCGTTGTGAGTGTTTATTGAGTGAACACGCCTAAAGCTCCACGAGGCTCCGGCAGGGGATGGTGGTGAACCCTGCTGTACTCTTTCACCACAACTTTCTCTCACTCTTACTTCCTGTTTCTGTTGTGCCTGTAATTCAAAGGGTCAGCCTTGTCACACTGTGTCACGCTGAATATCCCCGAGAACTACGTGACGGGTACACGTGTCTGTGGAGTGCTCAGCCACTTGCACGTTAATTTCACGAGCAGGCTGTTCCGTTGATTGTATCAACTGGAACCCTCGACGTCGTAAGTGACGGAGTGCCAACACATTACTCATCTACCCTAGATATTATCTGAAAAGTCCACCAAGGTAGTTTTGCTTCACTTCTGTTTGACTTGTCTTGTCTCGGCTCGGTTTGGCTTGTCACGGATTTTATTGATCGAGAGAACAGTAGAAAACAGTATTAGAAAGTTCAGTTTACTGTAAGCTTTGGTACTTTGGTACTTTGGTAGATTAAAAATTTGGATTGATAAAGCTCAAAAGGTGAAAACAAAACAAAAATACAAAAGACAAAACAAAAAGTCAGATGTCAAGAACTGATAAGGCTTACATAGATAAAAGGATAATAGCAGAAAGATTGAGAAGAAAGTGTTACACTAACACCAGAGAGTGAGAGTGGGTAGGGAGAGATAGGAAGAGGAAAAAGTGAGAGAGGATATATATATATATATTTCTAACAGGTAATTAATATCATTATGCCTTAGCGAAATCATATAGTAAATTATATATATATATATATATATATATATATCATCATCATCATCATCATCATCGTTTAACGTCCGCTTTCCATGCTAGCATGGGTTGGACGATTTGACTGAGGACTGGTGAAACCGGATGGCAACACCAGGCTCCAGTCTAATTTGGCAGAGTTTCTACAGCTGGATGCCCTTCCTAACGCCAACCACTCAGAGAGTGTAGTGGGTGCTTTTACGTGTCACCCGCACGAAAACGGCCACGCTCGAAATGGTGTCTTTTATGTGCCACCCG
>NC_069001.1:13700012-13701939 GCF_001194135.2 Octopus bimaculoides | reverse complement strand
ATATATATATATATATATATATATATATATATATATATATACATACATACATAGATATACATACATACATACATATATTATCTCGGTGTCTATCTTAAAACTAAAACTGTACACACACACACACTTACACACACAAGTATACAAACATATATATACACATATACATACATGTGTGTGTGTCTGTGCACATATATATTTATATATGTGTATGGATGGATGGTTCTCTGTCAGTTTTGACGATGAGCATTCATATTATGCATTCGGTTCTTCAATCAACTGAATTAACTGCTCCTTAATTAAACACATAAGTGGCTGAGTATTCCACAGACATGTGTACCTTTAGTGTAATTCTCTACAATCAGTATGACACAGTGTATGACAAGGTTGCACCTTTTGAAATACACATATATGTATGTGAGTGTGAGTACACATATATGTATGTGAGTGTGTGTGAGAACATATATATGTATGTATTTGTTTGTGTGTGTATGCATGTATCCTTGTCTTCACTTCTGAGTGGTAAGTAAGTGTTATCATCATAAAAGTGCAGCCCATCATTTCCAATCTGCTGTGAAAACATGCCTGCTCAATAGGAATTATTACCTTGCTTGGAAACAGGCGAGGGTTGACAGCAGTAAAGGCATCCATCCAGCTGTAAAAAAATCTGCTTCATCAAATTCCATCTGACCCATGCAAACATGGAAAAGTGGATGTTAAACCAGTGATGATTATGATGGCAATGGTGTTGGTCATTATATAGTCATTTGTGCAATTTTAAATTATTTATAACCAGTGCTAAACCTGACAGAATTAATTTGTGAACAACATTTTAAAAGCCTGGCATATCTGTGTTAACATCGTTAATGAAAAAAAAAAATTTTTGTTTGTTTATTAATTGTTTATCAATTTAAGCAAACAAACAAACTAGTAAATTGATAATTATTTCAACTCTATTTTTATGGGCGTATGTAAGAAGACTAGCGTTTGTTCAACTAAACCTCGTTATATAGAAGTGAGTGTCTTGTGGGCTAGGATAATTAATGAGATTCAGAGCATAACTGAAGATCGGTTTGCGGACATGTAGGGGTGGGGAGGAGAGATGGTATGTATATGTAAGCGCGCATGTGTGTGTGATAGAAGGTGTTGGTGAGGGTGAAAAGTGCAGGTGGAGGGGTGGTTGTGTTGAAAATCTGACAATCTTAGGAATAAATCTCTGTAAAAATGCAATAAATTCTTTCATTTAACATTTCAAGAGAATTAATTCTACCATATATAGAACTAATTTATAAAGATTTTAGAAATTGCACAAGGACTTTATAATAACTCAGTGTGTGTGTATTAGCTTTTATGTATGTGTCTTATTCTCCCACCTCTCTCTCTTTCTCTCTCTCTATATATATCATCACTATCATCATCGTCGTTTAACGTCTGCCTTCTATGCTGGCATGGGTTGGATGGTTTGACAGAAGATGGCCTGGCAGAAGACTGCACCAAACTTCTGTGTCTGTTTTGGCAGGGTTTTACAGCTGGATGCCTTTCCCAACACCAACCACCCAGCAAAGCAGACTGAGTGCTTTTTATGTGGCACAAGCACAGGCTAGGTCAGTTTTGGCAAGGTTTTTACAGCTGGATGCCCTTCCAAACACCAACTGCTTTACAGTGTGGACTGGACTGGATGTTTTTTACATGGCATCAGTACTATATATATATATATATATATATATATATCTTCGAAACGTCTAGTTAGAATAGAGGCAGCTGACGAAGGATTAATTCCAAGTGGCTATCTGTTTTCCTATGTGTTCGTTCCATTGTCTGTAGTTCATTGTTCTAACGTCCTGTACCCTGATATGCATCTATATACACATGTAGATGTAAGTATGTACATATATGTGTGTATACATGCATATATATTCTTTGTATTATA
>NC_069001.1:13697244-13699288 GCF_001194135.2 Octopus bimaculoides | reverse complement strand
TGGAGGTAGTGTGGTGAGGACGTTGGTAATGGAAGTGGTGTTAATGGTTGCGGTGCTGTTGAAGGTGATGGGCGAAAATAATTGTTGTTCTGTTGATGTGATGGTAACGGTCAGGTGGGAATATGGTAATGATAATGATGGCAGTGGTGGCAGGAGTGGTAGTGGCAGCAGTGGTTATAATAGTGATGATGATGATGGGGGTGGGTTGGTGATGGTAGTAGTGAGTGGTGGTGGTGGTGGTGGTGGTATTACAAAATGGTAATGATTGTGAGGGTGGTTATGATGATGATGATGACAGTTGTGGTGATGGTAGCAGTGTTGCTGGTGTAGGTGATGATGATGATGATGATTGTGGTTAAAACAAGGACGATAATGGTAGTAGTGTTGAAAATGGTGGGGATAATAATGATGATGATGACAGTTGTGATGATGATGATGATGGTGGTGGTGGTAGTCATGATGATTGTGGCATTCATAATGATAGTGATGGTGTTGGGGAGGGTGTTGATGGTGGTGTCAGTGGTGGTCGTGATTGGTTGACTGCTGCTCCTGCTGCTGTTTATTACAAGCCATAGTGTTGTAGGTCAAAGGTCAGAAACAAGGCAACAGTTACGCATAATATCACTGGTACAAATGTTGACAGTTCTTGTGACTTCATTGCATTTTGTTATTATTATTATTATTATTATGGAAGATGCTGCGCACTGTATGATATTGAGATGTTGTAGATTGAAGATATTGTGTCTACCTGGGGTTTGTACTGTTTGTCAAGTCACAACAAGGCCCTCAAATAGACTGTACTTTATGCAGAATGTGTGCAGTTTCAATGTACAGTATGCATGCAGTTTCAAGGAAAACCGATTTTTGCAATATACCAAGATTGTAGAATATTTTCTAAAGTGTCCAGATGTTTCTTTGGGTTGGGTGGCAGTGAATCCAATGCTCTGATGGCAACAGGAACAACCTTTCTGTTTATTATCTCCACCTTAGCGAAGGCTGAGATATTGTTTTCAGTTGTGTTTGTTTCTTTGTTTGTTTGTCTGTGGACAAGATATCTCAAGAACTGCTGGATGGATTCAGCTGAAACTTTCAGGGATGTTTGGCCTCGTACGTAACTGGCACAAACTGATAAGATTTTGGGCATAATCCACTACCAGACAAGGATTCTGGATTATTTTTCCGTTTTTTTTTTTTTTACTTGATTATTAAGAGTGGTCGGGTTCATTTTTAGTATTCTCACTTGTGAGAGCAGTTGAGTTTGTTTTAGATATTCTCATTCTAAAAATCATCTCTGGCTAATCATTGAGAGGATGTTGGTTTTGCTTTGGAGGAAGTTTGCGCTCTCTGAGTGCTCTTGTTATCATTATTATTATTATTGCTTCCCATCCACATGGTTCCGAGTTCAGTCTCATTGCATGGCACTCTGGGCAAGTGTCTTCTACTATAGCCTCAGGCTGACCAAAACTTTGTGAATGGATTTGATAGACGGAAACTGAAAGAAGTCCATTGTGTGTGTGCGTGTGTTTATATATATATATATATATATATTGATGTGTATGTGTGTGTGTCTTCGTGTCTGTTTGTCATCCCCCACCATCGCTTGACAACTGACGAGGGTGTGTTTACGTCTGCCTAAATTAGCGGTTCAGCATTTACTAAATTAATTGTAATGTGCAAAGGCAGTGTATTTCATCAGAAATATGATAACGAAAGGGTTAAAGTGATCTTAATTAAACCTTCCTTCAAAATTTCATGTTAATTTATGCTCCAAACATCAAATTAACGACAAAATTATTAATGAATTCTTCATTATTTTAAAATCTTCAATTGAAACAAAGACTTTGTACTTCAACAGAAATATGGAAACAAAAGTGCTAATAATGTGTGGGTTTATACTTTTGGGAAAGGCATAAATGCGACAGTTCCCATTTATTCCGAGCCTGGAAGCCACCATGGAGCAATCAATCAGCCATTGTGTCTGTAGCCTTGAACATAGCCAGCCAAGCTGTTGATTTATCTCTCTCTGTCATATGTACACACACAA
>NC_069001.1:13692695-13696788 GCF_001194135.2 Octopus bimaculoides | reverse complement strand
TGGCACAAGGCCACAAATTTATATGACTAAGTATTACGTTCAATTGAATTGAAGTACTCTAACCCCCCCCCCATTTCTGTTCCCACCCTCACCCCACACTACCCATACACATATCTCACAGTGTGTTTGTGTTTTATTGATCCCAGAGAGATAAAAGACAAAGTCTGACTCCTGAGGGATTTGAACTCAGAATGTTGAAGAAAAACTGTAAAATTGCTAAGTACTACAAGTTATTTTAGTTAGTCGCAAGACTCTCTCTCTCTCTTTCTTTATTGCTTCGGTTATTTCTTTCTTTGCCCCACCCCTCATATTTTCTCTCCTCCCCAGTTGATGAATGAAGTATTGAATTTCCTCGATGTTGATTGGTCAATAAATGTGTTGGGATTGCTGTCAAGAGGCAGTAAACTAACACCATTGTTGCATGACAATTGCACCAATTTGCTAATGAGGGCTTGGTTTTGGTATTGGTATCGAGGGAAAAGGTTTGTAAACACAAATATTCAGAATCACTAGAGGAACTCTTGGACAACTATCCAAGAAGTCGACCGCTTGTGAACGGTTTGTGCTTGTATCTAGTTACTGGCACTGTTTGATGTCCATGGCTTGACATTATTAACTTGGAAGTCAGTCAGCCTCTTCCTCGCCTTCTGCAGACTTTGATCTCCAAGATTTGTTACATTGAAAATAGCAGCCAGATCCCCTTTAAATCACACATTGTACTATTCTAAAAATAAGCTTAATGAAAGATAAAAGCTCATCATAGGCGTAGGAGTGGCTGTGTGGTAAGTAGCTTGCTTACAAACCACATGGTTCCGGGTTCAGTCCCACTGCATGGCACCTTGGGCAAGTGTCTTCTATTATAGCTTCGGGCCAACCAAAGCCTTGTGAGTGGATTTGGTAGACGGAAACTGAAAGAAGCCCATCGTGTATATATGTATATGTATATATATATATATATATATATATATATATATGTGTGTGTGTCTGTGTTTGTCCCCCAACATCGCTTGACAACCGATGCTGGTGTGTTTGCGTTCCCGTAACTTAGCGGTTCGGCAAAAAAAGGCCAATAGAATAAGTACTAGGCTTCCAAAGAATAACTCCTGGGGTTGATTCGCTTGACTAAAGGCGGTGCTCAAGCATGGCCACAGTCAAATGACTGAAACAAGTAAAAGAGTAAAAGAGAGAGAGTATAAAAGAGGTTTGTTGTGTACTGCTGGTACAGTACTAGAAGGTACAAAGTAAACTGGAAAAGGAAAAGGAAAGAAAACAAAACAAAATGACGTTGCAGTTTTACCTTGTATTTCTATATTTCAGGGTTATAATCCCTTCTTCAGGACATTTGTGGGAAAGCGAAGGATTGAAAAGTCATTGCTCAGATGTGTGCAGGAGTAAGGGGGTGGAATAAAAAGGCATAAAAATATTTTAAAAAAATTATAAAACCAACACATTCGAACAAAAATACCTTGTAATTGAAACTTGGTTGGTGGAACCTGCACAGAAAATTGCTTTGTGTAAGTGAGTGGAAGATATACACATCAAGTGTCATGTTAAACAACAACAACAGCAAAATGTACCTTGTGATGTTCATTCTGTCCAAGTTACATGGACACCCTTTTCGTTGTTCTTGCTATCAAGAAATGCAGCTAATCCTGCAATTGGTTCATTGGAAACCTATGATCATCATCATCATCATCATCATTGTTTAACGTCCGCTTTCCATGCTAGCATGGGTTGGACGGTTTGACTGAGGACTGGCGAACCAGATGGCTACACCAGGCTCCAATCTGATCTGGCAGAGTTTCTACAGCTGGATGCCCTTCCTAGCACCAACCACTCCGAGAGTGTAGTGGGTGCTTTTACGTTCCACCGGCACAAAGGCCAGTCACACGGTACTGGCAACGGCCATGCTCGAAATGGTGTATTTTACGTGCCACCTGCACAGGATCCAGTCTCGTGGCACTGGCAATGACTTCGCTCGAATGTCTTTTCATGTGCCACCGGCATAAGCGCCAGGAAGGTGATGCTGATAACGATCACACTCAAATGGTGCTATTTATGTGCCACTGGCACGGAAGCCAGACAGCTGCTCTGGCAATGATCACACACAGACGGTGCTCTTAGTGCTCCACTGGTACAAGTGCCAAGGGCTCTGCTGGTACAGGTGCCAAGGGCTCTGCTGGTACAGGTGCCAAGGGCTCTACTGGTACAGGTGCCAAGCGCTCCACTGGTATTGTTCACAATATAAATGCGTGATTAAATTAAAAAGGAGGAAGAATAAAAGACAAAAAAAGGGCATCGTTGTTTTAATTTATCGTTGAAGAAATAAATATTAATAAAATTATGTATAAGTGCAGCATATCATTTAGAAGCTCATCTTGCAACCACAGGGCTTTGAGGAAAGGCCCACTACATGGTACCTAGGACGTGTATTTTCTACTATAGCTTCAAGCTGACCAATGTCTTGTGAGTGAATTTGGCAGCTGGAAATTGTGCAGAAGCCTGTCATACATTGTGTGTGTATGTGTTGTCATTTGTGTGTATCCATGGCTGAAATTGCTCTCTGTGTCCCTTTTTATATTTTATATCTATTTTTATTTATTATTTAAAATATATTTTTGTGCCTTTTAGTGGAGAGGGGAAGCAGTACCTAGGACGCTTAAAGTTTTGTGGCACATCCCCACCGCTTAACTACCAGTGTTAGTCTGTTTACACTCCTGTAACTAAGCAGTTTGGCAAAAGAGACTGATAGAATTAGAACCAAACTTTAGAAAGAAAAACCCGAGTACTGGATTGATTTGTTTGACAAAACTGTTCAAAGCAGTGCTACAGCATGGCCACAGTCTAATGACTGGAAAAAGTAAAAAATAAAGGGCTAACAATATTTTTGAAAGAGAATCAGGTAATTAATAAATAGAATTATGAAATATGCCTTTAAATGTTAAAGGGTAATAAATACTTCATGAGAAAAACCCCAAACAATATTTGCCTTTTATCTTTTTGAGGGGTCGATAAATTAAGTACCAGTCGAGTACTGTGGTTGATGTAATTTGACTTGTCCCCCTTCCCCACAAATTCCTGGCCTTGTGCCTATAGTAGAAAGGATTATTATTATTATTTTATTATTATTATCATCATCATCATCATTATTATTATTATTAATATTTTATTATTATTATTATTATTATTTTATGTTTGACTTTTGTTTTGCATTTGTACAAGTTGGATCCAAGTCTCACCCAGAGACCTCAAGAGACAACAAGTTAGAAGTTCATGTAGGTGTTATGCCTAGGGTACCATATATTTGGATTTGTACATAGTGTTGTTCTAGAGAATGTTTAAGAAACCATAAGAAAATTGTGTGTTTGCTTTAAAATTTGAGATCACATAGACAGTATTTTACGTTTATTATTATTATTATTAATATTTTATTATTATTATTATTACTACTATTATTATTATTAATATTTTATTATTATTATTATTATTATTATTCCATGATGATGATGGTGATGATAACGATCAGGCTGCAAGAAGCCAAGTAAAGTGGATTCACACAAAATGAAGAGACAAAAAACAAAACAAAACAAAAAAGAAAAGACAACCCAAAAAACAAAAAAATTATTTTAAATTATTGTCACTGAAAGGTATGATGATGATGATGATGATGTTGATGGAATCCTTGTAAGAGCAGTAAAATAACGAAGTATGTTAACCTATTATTTGATGATAATGATGAAGCAGCGTGATGTGGATGCTGCTTATACTACTATTAATGTATGTCATGATGGTTATCTATATGGGATAAACATACATGTTATATACACATGTACACATATACATACAGATATATTAAACACTTGTATATCTGTCTCTATATGTGTATATGTATGTATGTTTATATATATATATATATATATGTGTGTGTATGTACATGTATATATATATGTGTGTATGTACATGTATATATATATATATGTGTGTGTGTGTAATGTATGTATGTAAATATATATATATATATATATATATATATGTATGTTTGTAAATATATATGTATATATATATATATATATATATATATATATATATATAT
>NC_069001.1:13688431-13690622 GCF_001194135.2 Octopus bimaculoides | reverse complement strand
CTCTCACTCCATCTTTCTCCATTTCACTCCTTTCTGTTCTTCATCTGTCATTCTCTCTCTCATTCTCTCTCTCTCTCATTCTCTCTCTCTCTCATTCTCTCTCTCTCTTTCTCTCTCTCTCATTCTCTCTCTCTAATTCTCTCTCTCATTCTCTCACTCTCTATTTTTGTGTCTCCTTCTGTTCCTTTGTTGGAATGTGTGTGTCTGTGTGCATCTCTGCTCCCTTGTGTGTATGTGTGTGTATATATGTGTGTGTATATATGTGTGTATGTGTGTGTATATATGTGTGTGTATATATGTGTGTGTATATATGTGTGTATGTGTTCACTCCATTCTCTGTGTCTCTTTCTCTTTCCTATTTGTATGTGTATCTGTCCTCTTCTTTGTGTGTGCATGTGTTTGTCTTCCCCCTTAACCGCTTGTGTCTCTCCGCTGCTCCTTATCTCTGTGTTTCTATCTGATATTGTAGTTTCATTTCACACCAACAGGTGGTAGGTTTCTCCAAAAGAACCTTTACACTTGAAAACACAGACCCAAGACAAAACAGTAAAAATGATGAGCTTTTTATTGGAGGGTGGGGAATATTAGTAACCCGTGTAGCACAACCAATGATGGGAGGGGACCCATTATTAATGATATTGCTGCTGTTGGTGGTTGTTTAACTTCCAGGTTAATTCATTGTGGAGGCGCAATGGCCCAGTGGTTAGGGCAGCGGACTCGCGGTCGTAGGATCGCGGTTTCGATTCCCAGAGCGGGCGTTGTGAGTGTTTATTGAGCGAAAACACCTACAGCTCCACGAGGCTCCGGCAGGGGATGGTGGCGAACCCTGCTGTACTCTTCCACCACAACTTTCACTCTTACTTCCTGTTTCTGTTGTGCCTGTAATTCAAAGGGTCTGCCTTGTCACACTGTGTTATGCTGAATATTCCCGAGAACTATGTTAACAGTACACGTGTCTGTGGAGTGCTCAGCCACTTGCACGTTAATTTCACGAGCAGGCTGTTCCGTTGATTGGACCAACTAGAACCCTTGACGTCGTAAGCAACGGAGTGCCAACAACAACTAATTCAGATAGAATAAACTTATGATCAGAGACAATACAACTGTGACCATCCTTACATAATTTAATGTATCTGTTTCTTATTTCATCATCGTCATAATTATCATCGTTTTAACATCTACTTGCATGAGTCAGATGGAATTTTGTTGAGGCAGATGCCCTTCCTGACACCAACCTTCACCTTTTTTCCAGGTAAAGGTAATATTTCCCCATGGCCAGAAACGTTTTTCAGAGAAGACTGGATTCAAACAGTATCACTTGTACAATGGTGATGCTCTTTTACAACCAACTTGTGATGTCCAGACAAGGGTACACACACACACATGCACGCACCTGATGGGATTCTTTCAGTTTCCATCTATCAAATCCACTCAAGATGCCCAAGATGCCATACAGTGGGACTTGAATCAAAGACTACATGGTTACGAAGCAAGCTTCTTAACCACTTAGATATACCTGTGTCCTATATGTTTCTGTTATTTAACAAGTCAGCTCTGCTTGAGCAGAGCCCCCCCCCCCCCATAATCTGAGGCATCCCACCCATGACCCTCTTGTCATTTATGTATAGGCAAGACTGAAATTGCTGACCATGTCCCTTTTTGTACTTTATATCTTTTTATTTATTTAAATTTTTTTAAAGATTTTTTTTTTTGCCTTCTAGTCAAGAGGGAAAGCAGTACCCATGACGCTGAACAAAGTTTCTGAAACTGTTGAGAGCGAGAGAAGGAGGAAGGTATCCTCAAACCAGAGACTAGGTTTGAGGATACATGTGTATCTGTGTGTGTAGTGAAGGTGCGTGGCCAAGTGGTTAAGGTACTCAGCTCACAGTTGTAAAGGTTATGAGTTGGATACCTTGTGGCATGTTGTAACCCGTAGCAAGGCATTTTATTTCATGTTGCTCCAGTCAACTCACCTGGTAAAAGTGAGGTTACCTGTACTTCAAAGGGCCAGCCTTGTCACACTCTGTCTCAAGCTGAATCTCCCTGAGAACTACGTTAAGGGTACACGTGTCTGTGGAGTGCTCAGCCACTTGCATGTTAATTTTATGAGTAGGCTGTTTGGTTGATCGGATCAACTGGAACCTTGTCGTAACCAATGGAGTGCTAGTGAGTATGTGTGTTTGTGTGTGTG
>NC_069001.1:13686775-13688059 GCF_001194135.2 Octopus bimaculoides | reverse complement strand
TTGAACGACAACAGGACATGTCCGGACAAACCGTTTTTTTGAGTTTTCTTTTTCTCCTGTCACCGTTTTTTTTTTTTTTGCTTTTGAACAACATAGAACTTGCTGCCAGCAAAATGCAAACAAAAGTGGGTCCTTGACCGATGATAAGCAAACCCCTCCCTACATCATTCATTCACCAAACTTCCAACACCTAAACACCCACAAAAAAAAAAACAACAGACAAAAAAATATATATGATATAACCCCTGCTTTGCTAACCCCTTCCAGCCAACTCCTCCTCCTCCTGGAAAAAAAAAAACAAAAGTAAAAAAATAAACATACTTGAAAATAATCCCCAATCCTAGATTTACTGCACTTTGTGACCGTTTCTTGAATGCTCTTGACAGTTGTTGCCATGCATACTCTATTATTTTTGTTTTTGCAGTAGATTTGTGGGACATTTTAGGCTTTAAGTTAGTTAAGCCATCTGTACTAACTTCCTTTTTCACAAAAACAGCCATCGTAAACCCTCTCTTTGCTCTCTGGATATATATCTAACAGTAGAACTGAGCCTGAAACCATGTGGTTGTGAAGCATGCTTATTAGGCATGCTTCCACCTATGAATAAAAAAATAAAAGAAAAAAGGGTTTGACAGGTTCACTGAAAGAGTAAGGCCCTGTCAATGACTTAACAAGAAGTACATTACAAACTCGAACAATAAGCTCAGGCATGGCTGTGTGGAAAGAAGTATGCTTCCCAACCACATGGTTCTGGGTTCAGTCTCATTGCATGACACCTTGGGCAAGGAAGAGTCTTCTACTCTAGCATCTGGTTGACCAAAGCCTTGTGAGTGGATTTGGTAGACAGAAACTGAAAGGCGGCGAGCTGGCAGAAACGTTAGCATGCCGGGCGAAATGCTTAGTGGTATTTCATCTGCTGCTACGTTCTGAGTTCAAATTCCGCTGAGGTCGACTTTGTCGTTCATCCTTTCTGGGTCGATAAATTAAGTACCAGTTACGCACTGGGGTCGCTATAATCAACTTAATCCGTTTGTCTGTCCTTGTTTGTCCCCTCTGTGTGTAGCCCCTTGTGGGCAGTAAAGGAATAAGAAACTGAAAGAAGCATGTTATATATATGTGTCTGTTTGTGTCTGTGTTTGTCCCCCTCCACCATCACTTGACAACTGGTGTTGGTGTGTTTATGTCCCCGTAACTTAGCAGTTTGGCAAATGAGATCAATAAAATAAGTACCAGGGTCAATTTGTATGACAAAAGAATTTTAGAAAGTGGTGCTCCAACATGGCC
>NC_069001.1:13685383-13686606 GCF_001194135.2 Octopus bimaculoides | reverse complement strand
TGCAAATTTTAAAACAAACTCATTCTTCTCTTTCATTCGGTCACTTTGAATCTAGGACATTAAAATTAGAATCAATGAGAGCTAATTACTGACAATCATAAATATAAATTTATCAGTATTTGTAATAATTATCGGGTGAAGTATCTTAATGGTTATTGGCCTGTGGTATCAACTTATATGGCAATTTACTTATTGATCACAATTTTGTTAATTCTCATTCATGCATAAAAGACCATCGGATTTGACTCATATAAATTATGTTGGAAATTTAAAATTTGGAAACCTAAGAGTAGTATTTTGTGGCATGAAAGATCCACATTTTTTTTTTTTGTTCTTTGTTTTAAAAAAAATCCTTGAATATTACTTATTTCTTTATTGCCCACAAGGGGCTAAACATAGAGGGGACAAGCAAGACAGACAAAGGGAATCAGTCGATTACATCGACCCCAGTGCATAACTGGTACTTAATTTATCTACCCCCCGAAAGGATGAAAGGCAAAGTCAACCTCAGCGGAATTTGAACTCAGAATGTAACGGCAAACGAAATACCGCTAAGCATTTCACCCAACGTGCTAACGTTTCTGCTAGCTCGCTGCCTTTATCCTTGAATATTACTGTGTATTTTCTTCTTGAGCTGCTGAATTAAGGAATGTAAACAAACCTACATTGTTTATTAAACTCTAAGGAGAAGGGACAAACACATTAACATCTGGGCAGTTTTAACATGAAATTGGTAGAATATTTAAGCCAGATATGGCTGGTTTCAATGTGGGTTAAAGCCAGAAGAAATGAATCACTCCAAAGGTGATCAAGAATGACGGATATTGATACTTCGTTGTTATTTCAGCTCATCGGTGCTGTGTACTAAATTCACCGTTAATATGAATTCATATATATATACACACACATAAACACACACACATATATATACACCCAAAAAGATACCCACATCATATATATATATTGTATTTACATATTTGTACATATACACATTTTCAGTGTCATACAAATGCACAAATAATATCCATGTATCTGTCTCTTTATACATCGTTCGTCGTTTAACGTCTGCTTTCCATGCTAGCATGGGTTGGACGATTTGACTGAGGAATCTTCCAACCCATGCTAGCATGGAAAGCGGACGTTAAACGAATGATGTATAAAGAGACAGATACATGGATAAATTATATATTATATGAATTATATATATATATATATATATATAT
>NC_069001.1:13679060-13682959 GCF_001194135.2 Octopus bimaculoides | reverse complement strand
TATATTCACAAAATGTACGTATGTAAGTATTCTCAGACAGAGAAACATAAATATATATGTGTGCATGTGGGTATATATATATATATATATATATAGTGTGTGTGCAGACAAATTAACACATCCACTGTCTCCTGTCTACTCCCCCCCCCTCCACCTCAAGTAACTGCCATTTCGCATTTTGATGTTCTATTTTAATGTCTGCTCTCCATACACCCTCTTTTAATGACATACAATGTATATGCATCTATCTGTGTGTGTGTGTGTGTGTGTGTGTGACAGACAGACAGACAGTCAGACAGAAAGAAAACTATTACACCTGACTTGTCTTTCAAAAGGAAGTGGTTTATTTTTTCTAAAATTATCAGCTATTCTCAATTCTGTATTCAAATTCTTGCCGAGACTCTCTCTCTCTATCTGTCTCCATCTTGTAAATCAGATTATCTATGTTAATCATTTTCTCTTGCTTTCAGTTGGTTTTATATATATTTTGTCGTTTGACTTTCACGCCTCTTATTATTATTATTATTATTATTATTATTATTATTATTATTATCATTATTATTATTAAGGCAGTGTGCTGGCAGAATCGTTAGCATACCGGGCAAAATGCTTAGTGGTATTTCATCTGTCTTTGCATTTCTGAGTTCAAATTCTGCCGAGGTTGACTTTACCTTTTTCATCCTTTCGGGGTCAGTAAATTAAGTACCAGTGAAACACTGGGTCGATGTAATCGACTATCCCCCTCCCCCAAAATTTCAGGCCTTGTGCCCTTAGTAGAAAGGATTGTTGTTGGCGGCGAGTTTGCAGAATCGTTAGCATGCCAAGCGAAATGCTTAACGGTATTTCGTCTGCTGCTACGTTCTGAGTTCAAATTTCACCGAGGTCGACTTTGCCTTTCATCTTTTCGGGGTCGATTAAATAAGCCCCAGTTACGCACTGGGGTCGACTTAGTCCCTTTGTCTATCCTTGTTTGTCCCCTCTGTGTTTAGCTCCCCTTGTGGCCAATAAAGGATTAAATTATTATTATTATTATAGCAGTTGATTTGATAGAATCGTTAGTTGGAAAAGTGTTTTGCCATGTTTATTTTAACGTTTTTGTTCTGAGTTCAAATCCTGCTGAGATGAACTTAGCCATAAAAAAAGTCTCTGTTAGGTACTGGAGTCAATGTCATTGACTTAACACCCTCCCACTAAAAATTGCTGGCCTTGTGCCAAAATTTGAAACCTCTATAGCGAAGGCGGAGGCATTGTTTTCAGTCGTATTTGTTTGTTTGTTTGTCCATGGACAAGATATCTCAAGAACCTTTTGATGGATGCGGATGAAATTTTCAGGGATGTTTGGCCTTGCGACTATCATGACCTGATGAGATTTGGGGATCAATCTAGTACCAGACAAGGATTCTGGTTATTATTATTATTATTATTATTATTATTATTATTATTATTATCATTATTAAAGGCAGTTTGCTAGCAGATCTATAAGCATACTAGACAAAATGCTTGACAGCATTTTTTCTGGTTTTATGTTCTGAGTTCAAATTCTGCTGAGGTCAGCTTTGCCTTTTACCTTTTTGGGGGCTGATAAAATAAGTACCAGTTAAACACTGGGGTGAATGTAATCAATTAGTCCCCTCTCCCAAATTTCAGGCCATGTGTTTATTGTAGAAAGGATTATTATTTAAGGCAGTAAGCTGGCATAAGGCTACGGGCTGGCAGAATCGTTAGCATGGTGGGCAAAATGCTCTTTACATTCTGGGTTCAATTCTGCCAAAGTTTACTTTGCCTTTCATCCTTTCAGGGTCAATAAAATAAGTTCCAGTGGAGCACTGGGGCCCGATGTAATCATCTTACCCCAACCCTCAAAGTTGCTGGCCTTGTGAAATCATTATGATGGTCAGGTGGTTAGAAAAAAAAAACAACAAAACAAACAACTATGTATGTTACATTTTCTAGCTACCAAATTCACTTGCAAGGCATCGATTTGGCCTGGGGCTGTAGTAGAAAATATCTACCCAAGGTCCCATGCAGTAGAACTGAACCTGGAATCATGTAGTTGCAAAGCTAACTTCTTAACCATCCAGCCATGCTTGCACCGGCTTATACCATTATCACCATTATCAGTTTTAGACTTTATACTGAACAAAACAATAACAACCTTGTTTGGAACCACCACCACCACCACTATCATCATCATCATCATCATCTCCTGTTGTAATCTTTGTTCTGGCTTTTATCAGACAGCTGATTGGACAGAATTATTAAGATGTTGGGTTAGAATACATTGCAACATTCGTTTCAATTTGATGCACTCCGGTTTCAAATACTGCCCAAAGTCCAGTTTGTTTTCTTATTCTTTCAGCGGAGTTGCTGCAGTCCTTCCCCCCCCCCCTCTCTCTCTCTCTCTCTCTCTCTCACAAGCTGTTACATACTGGGTGTTCTGCAAGGCCAAGGGTGGTAGGAGGACTGAGAGGGTGTCGATCTGTGTGTCTGTGTGTCTCTGGTAGTGACTACATGGGCACCTGTAATAAGTAGCAAATGCATGGTATATGCTTCCTAGTTCTTTATTGCATCTTTTCTGTTCTCTCTGTCTTTTTTTTTTTTTTGAAACAAACTGGCAAGATTATGTTTACATAGGGACTCTTGCTAGGAGTTCTGCCCTTTTTTTTCTGGATTTTCAAGGAACCTGCCCATTTACGAGTAGGTCCCGAAATTGCTTGATTTAAGAGATTGTACTCTGTACCAGTGATATACTGGAATTGATTTAATTAACTCTACTCTCTATTCAAAAACAAATAGCCTTGTGCCTTCTGTAGAAATAATATTTCATATTATTAACCCTTTAGCATTCAGTTTACTGTCAAATGTAGCACTTATTTATTCATATTAATTATGTATTATCACATAGCTTTGAAATTTCAATACTGGGGTTGTTTACTTTTGGAATGACACTGTAGGGCAGATTGGGAGAGGCTGGTTCTGGCCAGTTTGAACATAAACCAGGTAGAATGAATATTTAAGCTGGATGTAGCTGGTTTAAATGCTAAAGGTTTACGAGCTGATAGTGGAAAGAATGGACTTTGTAGTCCTAAGGGTAAATGACTTCTCTATTGCTGGTGGCATGATAAAATGCTTCTAGCACATGCTTTAAAGTAATAGGAAGAGCAGGGCACCCCTTTGTAAACACTACAAAGAACTGTATGAATGGGATGTGGATTCTCCAAGCTCCACTGCAGGCTACCTTTGTATGGGCAGGTAGGGGGCAGTGACTGAATAACAACTGCTTCATTGAAGGAGAGTATGATGAAGGTCTATGGATGGGCCATAGTGTACATAGCACTACTACATTACCCAGTGTGTCTTTCCTTCATTTTCCAGGCAGTAAGTAGCGTATTTAGCAGCTATTTCTAGCAGGCGAGCAATGGCTTAGAGTAGTTGTTCTCAACTATTTTTCACCTATGGGCTCCTTTGATTACTATTTTACCCTGGTGGACCCCAATATCCACTCTCTGTTTAAAAACTAATTTTATAAATACTTTCAAAATTCCTATTTTGTTTTTCACTAACTTGAAGAACTTAAACTGTGTAAAAAAAATATAAGAAAAAGAAACCTAGCTGTTTCTTGCAATAAATACATCCAAAGATGAAATCAATACTTTTCACGGCCCCTTAAAATACTGAGTGGTTGGCGTTAGGAAGGGCATCCAGCTGTAGAAACTCTGCCAAATCAAATTGGGGCCTGGTGTAGCCATTTTGTTTCACCAGTCGTCAGTCAAATCGTCCAACCCATGCTAGCATGGAAAGCGGACGTTAAACGACAATGATGATGATGATGATATAACTCCGAGTTTTATCATGGCTACCGAATAAGTGTCACATATATATATATATATATATATATA
>NC_069001.1:13676993-13678690 GCF_001194135.2 Octopus bimaculoides | reverse complement strand
TTGTTTCACCAGTCGTCAGTCAAATCGTCCAACCCATGCTAGCATGGAAAGCAGACGTAAAACGACGACGATGATGATAATGATGATGATCCTCAATTTACTATTTCATTAACATGGACCCTCAAAAATCTTATATGGATCCTCAGGGATCATATGAACCCCAGTTTAGAACCAGTGACTTAAAGGCTCCATCCTTGTCTTGTTGCATTTATGATATCAAAGTGTCTGAGTGAGGTTTGGTTGCCATTTCTAGCAAGATTGAGTAACTGTATAGAAGCTTCTGTACATTGTCCCACTGTTATTCATTCAACTGTCCTGCACATTGTCCTACTCTTCCTATCAGTCACAGTTATTGATCTGCTGTCAATAAATCAATCAATCACAATCAATATTTGATTTTTTTTTTAATGTCTTTCTTTAATATTAAAAGTTTTATCTTTTTTTTTTTTTAATGTTGGTGTTTTTGGTTTATTGTCTCCATGGATACACTCTTCTGCTGTGTTACAATGTGTGTGGGAGTGTGTATGTATGTGTGTGAATGTATGTAGTGTGTTTGTGTATGCACAGTGTGTGTGTGTGTGTTTTTGTGTGTATGTGTACAGAGGATGTGTGTGTGTGTGTTTTTGTGTGTATGTGTACAGAGGATGTGTGTGTATGTTTGTGTATGAAGTGTGTTTGTGTACGTTTGTCAGTGTGTATGTATACATAAAGTGTGTGTGTATGTGGTCTTTGTGCAGTTGTTGTTCAGCCCTGGGTCAGGTCCGATCAGGTATTCCAGCTGTGCGTGTGTATGTGTGTTTGTAGGGATTATGTGTTTACTGAGCTTCTATGTATACGTAGAGTGTGTTCGTGTGTGTGTGTGTATGTGGTTCGTATGCAGTGGCTGGTATTGTTTAGCCCTAGGTCAGTTCCGATCAGGCACTCTAGCTGTGACTATCTATCTCTATCTCGGGCTACATTATCCAAAGTGTCTTTCTCTTTCTCAAGATGGTCGGGTGTGATTTAAAGGCAACTCTACTGCTATTTCTAGCATGTCAAGCGACCTAATTGTTAGTTTGCGTCTAATGCAATGTATATTTATTATTTACACTGCAAGTACATTGCCATGTGTATGTGTGTGTGTGTGTGTGTGAGCATGCCTGTATGTGAATGTGTGTGTGTGTGTGTGTGTGTGTGTAAGTGCAGTTTGGAATGTACAGTATTGTGACCATCATGGCTGTAATTGGGTCACTGTGTATGTTTGTGTGTGTGTGTGGTGGTATGGGGAAGATGTGATTTGATATGTTTATGTATTTGTGGTTGTGTGTATGTGTTTGTATGTGCTTGCATGTGCGTGTACATGTCTGTGTATAGTTTTCACCCTCTCTTTCTTTGCCTCTCTTTCTCTCTCTCACTCTCTATATATATGTGTGTGTGTGTGTGTGTGTGTGTATGTGTGTGTGTGTGTCTATATACACACAAATGCACATACGTAACATATATGATCATGGTCTATGTACTTATATGTATGTTTATAAGTACATAATAAAAAAAAAAATACTTGCGTGTGTTTATGTATATCTATCTATCTGTGTGTGTGTGTGTGTTTGTATATCTATCTGTGTGTGTGTGTGTTTGTATATCTATCTGTGTGTGTGTGTGTGTGTTTGTATATCTGTGTGTGTGTGTTTGTATATCTATCTGTGTGTGTGTGTGTG
>NC_069001.1:13672932-13676701 GCF_001194135.2 Octopus bimaculoides | reverse complement strand
TGTGTGTGTTTGTATATCTATCTGTGTGTGTGTGTGTGTTTGTATATCTATCTGTGTGTGTGTGTGTGTGTGTGTGTGTTTGTATATCTATCTGTGTGTGTGTGTGTGTGTTTGTATATCTATCTGTGTGTGTGTGAGAAGGATGAAAATGTGTGTTAATAATGTATGTGTCATTAGAGTGTGGGTTAAGAGAACTGAGCTGTTGTTTTGCACTGCTTCACTTCAAGCTTAGCTGAGCAGAAGAGAACATTATCTTCACAACATTCATCATCATCATCATCATCACCATTATTATCGTCATCATTATGATGATGATGATGATGAAGGCGACACTGACGTCACGGACAACTATGTCAGCAGCGATGACGACAACTCAATTAATGAGTTCACAGAAGACAATCATTTGGCCCTCGCAATGTCTGATGATCTCTTTGTTTGTGGTTATATATTGCGCAGGCGTGGCTGTGTGGTAAGAAGCTTGCTTTCCGACAATATGGTTCTGAGTTCAGTCCCACTGCGTGGGACCTTGGGCAGGTGTCTTATATTATAGCCTTGGGCTGACCAAAGCCTTGTGAGTGGATTTAGTAGACAAAAAAACCTAAAGAAGTCCATCATGTATGTATATATGTATATATCTATGTTTGTGTGTCTTTGCATCTGAATTTGTGCCCACCATCACTGCTTGACAACCGGTGTTGGTGTGTTTACATCCCCATAACTTAGCGGTTTGGCAAAAAGAGACCAATGGAATAAGTACTAGGCTTAAAAAAATAAGTCCTAGGGTTGATTTGCTCGACTAAAACTCTTCAATGTGGTGCTCCAGCATGGCCACAGTCAAATGACTGAAACAAGTAAAAGAATAAAAGAATATATATATGTGTGTGTTTGTATGTATTAATAGGTGTTGGCCTAATTGTGTAGTAAAGAGGTTCACTTTCTGTCCATATGGTTCTGGGTTCAGTCCCACTGTGCAGTGCCTTGGGCTGATGTTTTCTGTTCCAATCCTGGGTCAACCAAAACTCTGTGAGTGGATTTGTTAGATAGAAACTGTAAGAAGAAACTGAAAGGCGGCTAGCTGGCAGAAACGTTAGCACACCGAGCGAAATGCTTAGCGGTATTTCGTCTGCCGTTACATTCTGAGTTCAAATTCCGCCGAGGTCGACTTTGCCTTTCATCCTTCCGGGGTCGATAAATCAAGTACCAGTTATGCACTGAGGTCGATGTAACCGACTTAATCCATTTGTCTGTTCTTGTTTGTCCCCTCTATGTTTAGCCCCTTGTGGACAATAAAGAAATAGAATGATAAGGTGGCCTTGGAGATGCTAGTGGTGAATGGTGATAGTTTTGGTAAATTTTGTTGTGGTCGACATAATGGGGCAGTATGGGTGACAGTAGTGATGGCGGTAAATAACTCTGGTGGTGATTGTTGCAACAATAGTAATAGATGACATGACAAAGCAATGCTCCCACTCGTGGCACACTACATCATGTTAAGGCCTGTCATTTGTGGTCCAGACTCAGAAGGGTTGCTGGTGTTTTGGCTTGTCAAAGAATCTATTAAAAATCAATAGAGATTGAAGAGCTGAGGACATAACATCTGGTGAAGAACTTAGTGGGGGAATCTTTGTCGTTGTCTTCTATGTTCGCGCCAGTTCCACTAAAATAATTGGTTTTCAATATCAGAATCGACCCAAGAGGCAATTGGACATTGTACACAGACTTCCACTTAGCAGCTTTACAAACCAGATTTAGGTGTTGGATTGGTGGTGGTGGTGTTGGTGGTGGTTCCTGTGCCACTGATAGGTGGTGGTGGTGGTGGTGGTGGTGATGATGGATGTGCAGATGTTTGTGGTGATGCTGTTGATATTGGTGATGGTTGCAGTAATGATGGTGATGGTTGTGGTGATGATGATGGTGATAATGGTGGTGATGATGATTTTGGTGATAATGGTAGTGGTTGTGATGATGTTGGTGGTGGTCATGATGGTAGTCATAATTATAATGTTGATGGTAGATGCGATGAGGATGTTGGTAGTGGAATAAGTGGTGTTGGTGGTAGTAGTGATGACAATAGTGGTGGTGGTGGTGGTGGTGGTTATGGATGTGGTGATGTTCGTCGTGGTGGTGTTGATGATGATAATGGTAGCTGGTGGTGGTGGTGGTGATGTAATGGTGCTGATGGTATGATGTCGGTGATAGTTGTAGTGAAACTAACCATAATAGTGATGATGATGGTTGTGGGGGTGGGATGCTGGTGGTAGTGGATGTGATGTTCATGATGATGCTGATGTGATGATGGTGATGGTTGCAGTGATGGTGGTGATGTTAGAAATGATGATGATGGTGGCGGTGGCAGTATTGTTGTTGTTCAGCTCCAAGTTGGCTCTACCTGAGCAGATCTTTGATCAAAGACGCTCCAACAATGACCCTCACCCCCATCTCACCCCTCGCCCTGTCCCTTTTCTTGAGCATTCCATATCATGATACAGTTTCTTTGTTCCGTTTAACTTAAACGAATCTAGACTGACTTGTGTCAAACAGAATAATTTCTCTGAAATGTTTTGACTGTAAAATTTCAAAGAATATTTTGCTGAGATAGCAGTAATTCCTTAAAGGTCAATGAACCCTTCTGTGGCCATATTACCAGCAAAATACGCTGCCTTCGTGTTTCAATTAATTTTGAAAATAATCAATAATTGGAAAGAGTTTAGTAAAATAACTTTCTTGTTATTGTGTTGGTATTTAGGGAAGTGTGGAGGCGCAATGGCCCAGTGGTTAGGGCAGCTGACTCGCGGTCATAGGATCGCGGTTTCGATTCCCAGACCGGGCGTTGTGAGTGTTTATTGAGCGAAAACACCTAAAGCTCCACGAGGCTCCGGCAGGGGATGGTGGTGAACCCTGCTGTATTCTTTCACCACAACTTTCTCTCACTCTTACTTCCTGTTTCTGTTGTGCCTGTAATTCAAAAGGGTCAGCCTTGTCACACTGTGTCACGCTGAGTATCCTCGAGAACTACGTTAAAGGTACACGTGTCTGTGGAGTGCTCAGCCACTTGCACATTGATTTCACGAGCAGGCTGTTCCATTGATCGGATCAACTGGAACCCTCGACGTCATAAGCGACGGAGTGCCAACAACAACATTTAGGGAAGTGGATTAGCAGGATTGTTAGAGCTATGGGTTAAAATGCTTTGCAGTATTTCTTCCAGCTCTTTATGTTCTGAGCTCAAATCCTGCTGAAGTCAATTTTGGGAAATACTAGACGTCAAATGGAATGACTTTATGAGCAATGAGGCTGTCAGATATAATTATGATGTGATTGTCATGGTTGTACTCTTTACTAAAATGTGTTTTGAGCTATTTTTCTTAGTAAGAAATACAAGAAGCACAGACACACACACATATATATATATATAAACACAAATGTGTGTACATGCATAGGTGTGTATATGTTGGTATGCATACAATGTGTGTGGATTGATGCATATATATATATATATATATATATATATATATATAATGTATGTATATATGCATATGCTCACTTATCATTTGTATATATATTATACATGCACAGAGACACATATGTATACACGTCCACTTACATGCACACAGGTGTACATACACATACATTCACAGATATGGTGCACAGTGATATTTTGTTGCTTAATGTTTATAAATAATATTCATATATGTATGTATGTGTATATATATATATATATATGTATATATATATATATATATATATATATATATATATATATATATAT
>NC_069001.1:13670517-13672710 GCF_001194135.2 Octopus bimaculoides | reverse complement strand
TATATATATATATATATATATATATATATATATCTAGATTTATATATATGTGTATATCAATGTATATAAATATATATATATACATAATGTCTAGGGTAAAGGAAGATTGAGAATGTTGGCGTGTGTGTGTGTGTGTGTGTGTGTGTGTGTGTGTGTGTGTGTGTGTGTGGTGTTGTGTGTTGTTGTTGTTTGAAAGTCACATGACATATGTGAAATGTTACGAAATCTGTTGTGGTTAGTCATAAGGGTGTGTATCCCCGTTCTGCTATAATCAGTCTTGGCTCTCATCCCATTTCACGTATAGCTGGTTGTAATAGCAGCACTGTTACCTCTGCTACCACAGCTACCACCACTGTTGCTGCTGCCTCTACAACAACAGCTATTACTACTACTTTCTGCATTATCACCATCACAAATATCATCACCATCAACACTACCATCACCATAAACATTTTACTCAACACACTAACAATTCTGCCAGTACACCGCTTAAATAATAGTAATAACAATAACAAGAATAATAATCCTTTCTACTATAGGCACAAGCCTGAAATTTTGGAGGAGGGGGGTGGGGCAGTTGATTTGATCGACTCCAGTATGTAACTGGTACTTAATTAATAGAAGGGTGGATGTAATCCAACTCAGTGCTCAACAGATATTTCATTTTATTTACCCTGGGAGGAGGAATGGCAAAGCTGACCTCGTTAGAATTTGAACTTAGAATGTAAAGGTCTGTGTGAATTACTGCTAAGCATTTTGTCCAATACACTAATGATTCTGCTAGGACACCACCCTTAATAATATTAATAATAAAAAAAAAAAAAATAAAAATAATAATAATAATAATAATGATAATAATAATCCTTTCTTCTATAGGCACAAGGCCTGAAATTTTGGGGAGGGGACTAGTCAATTACATTGACCCCAGTGCGTATCTGGTACTTAATTTATCGACCCCAAAAAGATGAAAGGCAGTCAACCCTGGCAGCATTTGAACTCAGAACATGAAGACAGACGAAATACCACTAAGCATTTTGCCCAGCGTGCTAATGATTCAGCCAGCTCGCCACCTTAATAATAATAATAATAATAATCCTTTCTACTATAGGCACAAGACCTGAAATTTTTTTGGGGAAGGGGGCAAGTCGATTACATCAACCCAGTACTCAACCGGTACTTAATTTATTGATACCGAAAGGATCAAAGGCAAAGTTGACCTCAACGGAACTAATTTGAATTCAGAACATAGCGGCAGACAAAATACCGCTAAGCATTTCGTCCGGTGTGCTAACGGTTCTGCCAGCTCACTGCCTTAATAATAATAGTAATAATAATAATGGTTTCTGATTTTGGCACAAGGTCAGTAATTTTGAGAGGAACGGCATTTTAATCTTTGACATTCCTTTTTCGTCTTTGACATTTCTTCAACTTTTCTTCTCCGACTTTCCTTCATAACCATTCCCTCCACTCCCCACCCACTACTTCCCATTATTTCCACTCGTTTACTTTGTCGTTTTTTTCTTTTTCTTTCCTCCCATTTTTCATTCTGTTTTATACGCCAGACTTTTTCTTCATCCTCCTCTTCTTCCTCATCGTCACCACACTCCTTTTCCCATGAGCCACGGTATTTCTCCAAACTTGAACTTTCTAAACAGTCTGTAAGACAACCTATAACAGTAACACTATCCTCGACTATCAGCTAGCTCCTTGCTAACCCCGGGGGCACTTACTCCCACGTCATACAATGCACGCGCACGTATACACTCATGCACACCATCACACACACACACATACGCATGCACACACATTGCCTCAGTACATAACAGAAGTAGATCCTTCCCATCTTCCTCTTTGGTTCTATAGTAATGGTATACTCAGTTACATGAAACACATTTACACACACTCACACACAAACATCTGGATACATGCGTGTCTGTGAATCTATCTACATACAAATATATATGCATGTGTGTGTGTGTGCGTGTGTGTGTATAAATATATATATATATATATATATATATATGTATGTATGTAGATATATATATATATGTATGTATGTAGATATATATATATATGTATGCACCAGCATGACCGCAGCCACTTGGCTGAAACACATAAATAAATAAATATGTATGTATGTCATCATCATCGTTTAACGTCCGCTTTCCATGCTAGCATGGGTTGGACGATTTG
>NC_069001.1:13667342-13670179 GCF_001194135.2 Octopus bimaculoides | reverse complement strand
ATATATATATATATATATATATATATATATATATATATATATATACATATATTTATATGTATGTATGTATGTCTATCTGCGTATATTTGTATGTTTGCATATGTAGGTATATGTTTGTACATATATATGTATCTTGAGCACTATACAATAAACACTCATTGTTATGTGTGTGAACATGTGTAGTATATGTGTGTGCATATTCACTCACTCACACACACACACACACACACACACACACACACACACACACACATGGTACGAGTCTGGCTGCAAGAAGTTTTAACTGTGTGTGTATTCCACTGGTTGCTGGAACAGTGTGATAAATGTGGCAGGTGGAGGTGAGGGCACAGAGAAGTGTGGCACCATCTGTGTGTGTGTATGTGCTGGTGAGTGGGTGGGTAGGTGCTTGTATGTTTGTGTGTGTGTGTCTGTGTGTGTGTGAGTGGGTGTTTGGTCTGTTTATTAGTATAACCAACAAACAAGCTGCAGACAACAATAAAATAAAAATTTTAAAAATTCATCACAAACAAACAAAAATAACTAAAAATAAAACCAGCCCCCAAACCAAACCAAACCAAACCGACAACCAAACCAAGAAATCGTTGTCAGCTCTAATCTCCACAATATCAATAATATTCCAGCAGTTTGTATTGCCTGGCTGTCTTTGGTTTGTCTCATTCGTGTTTTATGTAACTGGTGCTGTTTCATTTAGTGCTGAGACGATCTTCGTTTTCTTCCTTTCTTCTCTCATGATGCTACTTACCCAGCGGCTCTTTATTAGATCATTCCGTTTTAGGTGTAGGTGTTGCCTCTTGGTTAAGAAGTTTGCGCAGGCGTGGCTGTGTGGTAAGAAGCTTGCTTCCGAACCGCACGGTTCTTCTGGGTTCAGTCCCACTGTGTGGCACCTTGGTGTGGTTGTGTGGTTAAAAGCTTGCTTCCGAACTTATATGGTTCTGAGTTCAGTCCCACTGCATGGCACCTTTGGGCAAGTGTCTTCTGCTATAGCCTCAGGCTGACCAAAGCCTTGTGAGTGGATTTCATAGAAGGAAACTGAAAGAAGCCTATTGTATATATATGTGTGTGTGTGTCTTTGTGTCTTTGTCTGTCCTCCCTCCACTACTTGACAACCAGTGTTTATGTCCCTGTAACTTAGCAGTTCAGCAAATGAGACAGATAGAATAAGTGCCAGGCTTGAAAAAGAAAAAAAATATTAGCGGTCAATTTATTCAACTAAAAATTTGTCATGGTGGTGCCCCAGCATGGCCACAGTTAAATGACTGAAACAAGTAAAAGATAAAAGAATTCTTAATGATGCTTAATTATAAAAATATTATAGGATTCTTAAACATTGAATGGCTATGTGGAAGTGTTGCCACATGGTTAAGAAGTTTGTTTTGTGACTACATGGAGTTCTGGGTTCGATCCTGGTGTTTGGTTGTTATGTTTGGAAGTTTTTTGCAAGTGTTTTTATCTCAGTGGATATTTTGGGGCTGTAACTGTTGATTAGGGCAGTGGTTTTCAACCAGAGTCCATATGAGGCTCACTGTATGCCATTGAGAAGGGAGAAAACTCATATTGCGATATTATGCATCTACAGCATGCTAAAGGTTAAAGGGTTCTAGTCAAACAAATCTACCCCAGTACTTTGTGTTTTTTTTTTGTTAAAGTCTAGTATTTATGCTGTTGGTCTTTTTTGCCAAACTCGTAAATTATGGAGATGAAATCAAACCAACACCAGTTGTCCGGTGGTGGTAGTGGAATGAGAATACACATGTTTGTGGATTTTTTAAATATCTTTGTTTTGTTATTCTGAGTTGTCCTTCATTCTAGTATTTATGGAGATTACTTACATTGTTTTTCTTCATATATAATCGTATTAAGCTTAGATAATGCTTAGATGTTGCTGTCTAGTTTTGGGATGTTCTGTGGCATATATACATGACAGGTTTTCACGTAGTTTCCACCTACCACATCCTCTCACAAGGCACTGGTCAGTCTGGAGCTATAGTAGAAGACATCTGCCAAAGGTGCCACGCAGTGGGTCTAAACCCAAAACCATGTGGTTGCAAAGTGAGCTGCTTGACCACACTACTATGCATGCACCTATGTTAAGGTGAACTTTGCCAGTGTTTCGAAATCACAATGAATTCTGGTATTCCATTAGCGATAGTGATGGTGGTGGTAGTGGTGTGCTGTGATGATGGTGGTGGTGGTACTTGTGATGGTAGTATTGGTGATGGTGGTAGTGTTGATGGTTTATGCTGGTGGTAGTGATGGTTTCTCATGGTGGTAGTAGTGATGATGATGGTGGTAGTGGTGTGGTGATGGTGGTGGTGGTGGTGATGGTAGGCATGATTGTGGTGGCGGCAGTGGTAGTATCCGTGATGGTGGTGATGATGGCGGTAGTGTTGATGGTTTATGCTGGTGGTAGTGATGGTAGTAGAAGTGTGGTGGTGATGGTGAGGGAGTGATGATCGTGGTGGCAGCAGTGGTAGTAGCATGGTGGTGGTGGTGGTGTTAGTAGTGGTGATGGCAATGGTGTTTTATTAAATTAGACATTTGTGAGTTAGCAGGGCCGGTGTTGAGGTTTCGCTATCCATTAAGGATATTTAGAGCTGGAAGAAGGCCAAGTCAGATTGAAGTCTGGATGTCTTAGGTATCAGCTGGTATGAGCGAAGAGAGAGATTGGATTCTCTTTTTCTCTCTCAGGGGGCGTTCGGTGGAAACCATTGTCTTAAGAGTGGTGGTGATGATGGGAATGATTGATTAGCACAATGTAGATTATACTGAACATATGAGATAATATTTAATCATATATGTGTATATATTATGTATAT
>NC_069001.1:13665560-13666234 GCF_001194135.2 Octopus bimaculoides | reverse complement strand
TGAGAGATAGTTGTGGTGAAAGAGTACAGCAGGGTTCGCCACCATCCCCTGCCAGAGCCTCGTGGCGCTTTAGGTGTTTTCGCTCAATAAACACTCACAACGCCCGGTCTGGGAATCGAAACCGCGATCCTATGACCACAAGTCCGCTGCCCTAACCACTGGGCCATTGCGCCTCCACAATTTTATTATAATAATAATAATAATAATAATAATAATAATAATAATAATAATTGTCATCATCATTTAACGTCCACTTTCCATGCTAGCATGGGTTGGACGATTTGACTGGGGACTTGGCTAACCAGATGGCTACACCAGACTCTACTCTGATCTGGCAGAGTTTCTACAGCTGGATGCTCTTCCTAACGCCAACCACTCCGAGAGTGTAGTGGGTGTGTTTTATGTGCCACAAGCACGAGGGCCAGTCTGGCGGTACTGGCAATGGCCAATAATAATAATAGTAATAATAATAATAATAATAACAACAACAACAATAATTCTTTCTACTATAGGCGCCAGGCCTGAAAAAATTGGATAACTGTAACTGGAATAAAGACAGGATGTTCACATCTGGAACAGTATATCTTTTGATGTTAGGCTGCTCAATCAATGTTTGGCAACAATGGTGGTGGCAGTGGTGGTGGCAGTGGTGGTGGCAGTGGTGGTGGCAGTGG
>NC_069001.1:13660389-13665445 GCF_001194135.2 Octopus bimaculoides | reverse complement strand
GGCAGTGGTGGTGGCAGTGGTGGTGGCAGTGGTGGTGGCAGTGGTGGTGGCAGTGGTGGTGGCAGTGGTGGTGATGTATAATTGTCTTTAAAATAGATTTACAGCCCAAGGCAATTAGCTGACCGAATCATTAGCCCGCTGGGCAAAATGCTTTACAGAATTTTGTCTATCGTTACATTCTGAGTTCAAATTCTTCCTAGGTCAACTTTGTCTTTCATCTTTTTTTGGTGGGGGTCGATAAAATAAGTACCTGTTGAGTACTGGAGTCGATGTAATTGATTTACCCCCATTTCCTCCAAATTGCTGGCCTTGTGCCAAAGGGGAATAGTCAATTATATCAACTCTAGTATTGGACAGGTGCTTTATTGATCCCCTGGATTTTATTGATCCCCTGGAGTGATGAACAGTTAAAAAGTAGATCTTGGCAGGATTTGAACTCAGATTGTAGAGAAGCAGAAGAAATACTATGGCCATTTTTACTTTGGTGCTCTGTCTAATTCTGTCTAATCCACCGCAATGAGGATAATATAATGATATCGCATATAAGATATATAGATTGGGACTGGTCATATTATGTAATGCATCACATCTGCATTGATGGTGATAATGATGCTGGCAATTTTTGATGGATAGAGATGCTACTTGATGTGATGATGATGGTAATGATCATAATGAGTGTGATAGTGGTGATGATGGTGTTGATAATGGTGATGATGATTGTGTTGATGATGGTAGTGGTGGTGGTGGTGGTGGTGGTGGTGGTGATATGGTGTTGAATAGATTGTATTGAACACATCACACCACAGACCACAACCGTGGAGGCCATCCAAATAATGGTATTTATGTTGAGTGGTATATTTTGGATGCGGCTGGGGGTGGGGTGGAGATGTCTGGGAAGGTGAGGGTGGGTGGCCACTTAAACCAGAATGGATTTTGTTAATTATAGCAGTTGGATAGACTCCATCGACTAATGTTTTAAGAAAATACACATGTGTGCCACACAGAAACATAATCTCTCTCTCTCTCTCTCTCTCCCACACACAGGCATTCGCATGCACCACACACACACACACACACACACACACACACACACACACACACTCACGCATACATAAATAAATACACATACACATTCCTTACACACATCCAAATGTGGTTCTTTCCCCCGACACAAACACACATCATGCACATTCAAATGTAATCTCACACACATACATATACACATACACGCACACACACAAACATACATATTCAAAAATATTCTCACACATATACATAGACTCAGACATTTAGTCTCAAGCTCATTCTCATGCACACACACGTATACACACTCATATTTGCATACTTTCTCCAATACACACATACACACACACACACACACACACACATGTACAGACATATTTCCCACTTACATATATTCAAACTCATTCTCTCTTACACATTCACACAAGTATACACACACACACACACACACTTAAACACATTCTTTCACACATATCCACATGGTAACATATGAAGATACGCATTGAAGTGTATGCACACACACACACTCACACTCACATACATACACACACATATTTGAACTCTATCAAACACACATAGACATACATGTGTTTACACATTTCTCACATGTCTAAACCATTCACTCCCCCACTCTCTCACCTGTGTGTGTGTGCACACATGCGTGTTTGTTTGTGTGTGTGTGTGTGTGTGTGTGTGTGTATGTATGTATGTGTATATATATATATATATATATATATATATATATATATCAGGGATAACCAATGTTTTATAAGCTTGCAATTCCTAAACTGTAAAACCAAATCTATAATTACTACAGTTTGTTATTTTCGTTCTCCCTGCAGTGTGGATTGAACTAGCAGATCAGACTATATAATGGTCAGAGAGAAAGAGGAACCAATAGTCCCTGTAGTGCACTGTCTTCCGCTCTATGTAGTTGGTTGAACCAGCGAGGGAGCTTATATGTGGCCAATTGATTGCTAGTAATGGCAACAATCATCATCATCATTGTTTCAATGTCCATTTCCACACTTGTATGGGTCAGAGAGAATTCCATTAAGGCAGATATTCTACGGCTGGATGCTCTCTTTGTCACCAACCCTCGCCTGTTTCCAAGGGAGGTAATATTTCCCTGTTTGCCAAACATGGGAACTATTACTGCTTCTTTGATGCTGATGCCTGTTTACAACTATCATGCGATATCAACACCAGGTGAGAGAGAGAGACCTCTCGCCCACACACACAATGGGCTTCTTTCAGTTTCTTTCTACTAGTTCTATTCACAAGGTTTTGGTCATTCCACTGCTATAGTAGAAGACACTTGCCCAATGTGCCACACAGTGGGATTGAACCTGAAATCATTTGGTTACTGGTTACCAAGCACACAACCATGCCTGCACCTAGCCATGTCAGCACATGCATATGGCCTGGTTCTTCATTACTTTCGACATTGAGCATTCCAGTTGATCCAATCCACAGAACAACCTACTTGTGAAATTAATGTTCGAGTGGCTGAGTACTCCACAGACATGCGTACCCTTGACATAGTTCACAGCAAGATTCAGTGTGATACACAGGATGTGTCAAGGCTGGCCCTTTGATTTACAACTCACTTTTGCCAACTGAGTGAACTGGAGCAATGCGAAATAAAGTGTCTTGCTCAAGAACAAAATACACTGGCGGGAATTGAACTGAGGAACTTACAATTGCAAGCCAGATACCTTTGCTATTAATCCAATACCTTCACACACAGAAATTATATATAAAACCACATTCGCACACTCACACACACACACACACATGTATACATCCACACATACATATATATAGACGTACGTGTGTACACGCATATGCATACCAGTGTTTACAAGCAAGACCGCAAGACTGTATAACCTTACTGCAACAATAACTTATGTGTACACAAGGCAGAGTGGTCTGCTGTGTTGTTGTTTTTTGCTGTCGTGGCAGTGAAAAATAACAATAAGCTTTGTGAGTCTTCTGAAAGACAATCTGAGAGTGCTGTATGTGTGTGTGTGTGATTGTATTTGTGTGCACGTGCATGTCACAGATTGCGGTGCATGTCCTGAGGGTGTTGACATTGAGAAAATGTCTCTTTTTTTTAACCTGGCCTTATCTATGTGGGCCATTATTTCACTTAACTACTTAAGTATGCAGTTGTTTTATAGTTTTACTCTGCGTATGTGTGTGTGTGTGTGCATATATATATGTTTTCTTGCATATATATATATATATATATATATATATATATATATATCTTGCATATATATATATATATATATATATATATGTTTTCTTGCACACACACACACACACACACATATATATATATATATGTATGTATATAAAATGTGCATGTGTCTTGTCGTTTAATAGAAAGAAAATGCAAGACTCGTAAATGCCAACTTGTGCTTATTGCTTGGGTTATTTGGCGATACCCTCACTCTTCCTATTACAAGGGTGAACCAACTAGGAGGTCACTATGTGGCTGCTTAGCCTACAAGACATAACAACTGTCTCACCCTCAAACCACACTTTGTTACCTCAACTCTTATGATAATTTATCATATTTCTCCTGAAGTACATACACTACCTTAGTTTCAATGAATTTGGCAACAATGGAGGTGGGATTAAGAAGATAATGAAATAACTTTTTCATTCCTTGCACTTGTGCCAGTGACACGTGAAAAGACATTTGAGCGAGAGCGTTGCCAGTGCCGCTGGACTGGCTCCTGTGCAGGTGGCATGTAAAATACACCATTTCAAGCATGGCCGTTGCCAGTACCTCCTGATTGGCCTTTGTGCCGGTGGCATGTAAAAGCACCCACTACGCTCTCGAAGTGGTTGGCGTTAGGAAGGGCATCCAGCTGTAGAAACTCTGCCAGATCAGATTGGAGCCTTGTGCAGCCATCTGGTTTCACCAGTCCTCAGTCAAACCGTCCAATCCATGCTAGCATGGAAGGCGGATGTTAAACGATGATGATGATGATTATTATTATTATTATTATTATTATTATTATTAAGCTGGTGGTGTTTTTGTCCAGAATACTAAACTAAACATCAAATTTTGATGGAACAGTTGTTTTGATTTAGGTCACTTTAAAACTGAAAGGACCAGGAGTCACTTTGAGGTAGGTTGGTGTTGGAAGGGGTTAAAATAATAACAAATTCTTTGGTTTTTTTTTTTTTTATGGTTTTGTCTGTAAGGAAATGGCAATGCCTACTAGGTCCCTTTTTCTTTTTCCTTTATAGGAACCTTTGATATTAGTAGTAAGAAGTAAGTATGTCATCCTCAGATCTGAGATCTGACCTAACAACGCGGACCCTACTAAAAGCCCAAAGGGCCAGACCAGTTGTGGGGAGTTGGGTGATAAACTGTGTGACAGATTTAAGCTTACTTACCATTGATATTATTTTGTTTGAGGTGGTGGCCAAACTGGACTGTCTTTGATCATAAGGTTACACAATCAAAGCTGACCTGGCATGAAATAATGACATGTTAAAAAGGGTTTTTCAGAATTAATGGTTTTATTTTGTCTTCAAGAATGTTGAGGAATGCGTCTTTAGCTTTCTTTAATTAGCCTGTCGTCTTTGATGCCATCTTTTTGTGTGCCACTCCATAATTTGTTTGTTTGTTTGTTAGTTGCTATTTAGCCCTAGGTTTGCCCTGATCCTGCAGACTCATCAAAAGTATTCTAGCCATGACCATCACCTCTTTACAAATGTAGTTTGTCTATACATTATCTAATATGGTCATTTTTATGAGAGACAGAGAACTAGATTGATTTGGCTGCTATTTCTAATAGATTGAGTTACCATGCAGAAGGAAGGCTCCATCGTTTTCTGTTTGTTTCCAAAGCACAGCATTACAAAAATTATAAAAAAAAGCAAAAGACAACCCCCCCCCCTAAACACAACCCCTCTAAAAAAAAACATACACTACCAATAATAAATAAAAAAATTCACATAAGCAAATTAAAACAGTATATAATAAATGTGTGTATGTATGTATGTATAT
>NC_069001.1:13656885-13659135 GCF_001194135.2 Octopus bimaculoides | reverse complement strand
TATATATATGTGGGGAGAATTCACAAAAGACAAAAGACGAAGACAGGTGGTGTAGACAGCTTGGGAATTGAAAAAGTCTTTAACATTTCGAGCCTATGCTCTTCCACAGAAAGGAACACAAGGAGAGAAACCAGCAGAGAGAAAAAATGTGTGTAGTGGTTAGCAGATAGGCTTCTTTCAGTTTCTGTCTATCAAATCCACTCTCAAGGTTTTGGTCAGCCTGAGGCTATAGTAGAAGACACTTGCCCAAGGTGCCATGTGGTTGGTTAGCAAGCTACTTACCACACAGCCACTCCTGCGCCAATACATTGATATAATGTTATAATCATTGGTGTATATTGTGAATTTGGATTTTATTTTTTGTTGTTGATTTTTACCTATTGTCATGTCACTTCTACCTGGCAAAATAGGTTGAACACTGTTAAAATGATTATATGTAAGTGTTTTTCTATACATTTACAATATATTGATTCCTCAGCATTGATTTCTTAATTAAATCATTAATAAATAAATAATAAGAAAATCGTGAATAAATAATATCCCTGAAGTCTAACTCACCACTTGAAGTATTAACTTGCCATTAAACTCAACAATAGGAGGAGGAGGAGGAGAAAATCTAGTGAAATTTATTTAATGAAACACAAGAAGAACAAAATAAATAAAATGAAAACACATAATGCAATCAGGAAATCTTCTGACTGGAAGTTTTTTTCTAAAATGAGGCCAAACTTGGTTTCTCACACAGAAATATGCTTAGTTTCAGTTTCTGCCCCCCTCCCCCTCCCCGAAGTGGCAACATCGTTTGAGCTTTAGTTTTGTGTGGTCTAGCAACAAGCTTTGAGTGTTTTGACTTTTTATGGGAAGGGTATGCTGAAAAACATAATCTAGTGAGCCCTTTCTTTAGTTAAGACAATAGGGTGTGATCTGAGGGAGTTCTGGCTGCTAATTCTAGTAGGTTAGGTATCCATGCTGCCGCTATATGCTGAGCTGGTAGTCAACAAATTGTAAAGTTGATGTACAAAAATGTATGGTGTAGGAAAATAAAATTGTTTAGAAATTAAATAATTCTGAAATGTCATCTGCATTATTAACTACGATTAACCATAATTAACGATAATTAACCAGTGGGTGTCAGCTATATTAAATGCTAAGAACTTTAAAAAATATAAAACGAAATCAATAGATTCTATTTTATAAAATTTAATTTGTTTTAGAAAAAATAGAGGTTATAATTATATAACATAATTTTTTTCTGTTATTTCACCAAGTACAGAGACAACTAGAATTAAATATGCAGTGTCATAAATCTTCTTGTACAAGCATGGGAGATAATCTTGGATATGTTCCTATCATATTTCAATGTCATCTGCAAGCCCAGGTAATTTGTAAGTGAATAAATATCAAGTGTACACATGCAAGTTAAATGTGATTGTATTGTACAAACATGTATTTTGTTCTATACTGCTTTCAGTGTTGGTTTGTTTATATCCTGTTTGCTGTTCTCTTATATAAGAACAATCCTTGTTATAAAGTTGTGAAGGATTGATTTAGTTATTTGTAACTGATGCTAGCAAATGTTCAGTTTGTCTGAGGCCAGGGGAAAAAAATGTTAGCCCAAGATACTGTTCACTGGGGCTTGAACTGGAGATTGTATAATTGCAAAGTGAAATTCTTAATCACTTGTTCATGCCAGTGTGTTTGTATATACATACATCGTCACTATTTAATCTCCATGTTCCACTTTACTTTGCTTTACAACCTGAGGCCTGTAGGTTGCATATGGCCCACAAACATTTATCTCGCAGCTCGCAGACATTTATCTTGTGGCCCGCAATGTAATTCAAGTTGGCCAGGCCTGGTGTAGGACATGTTCGGAGGCAACCAATTGTGTTAGGTATTTTTTCATTTGTTTACCCACTTGTCTTTGTACACACACACACAGATATGTTTGTGTGTATGTGTGGTTGTGTATATATATATATATATATATATATAATCCCAAAAGAACAAATACAAAAAAACAACAATGCAAGGATGTGGTACATGTAATGTATTAGCAGATGCTCAGGAAGGGGAAAATAGATGGTTTAATGTTTCGAGCAGATGCTCTTCTTTGGAAACAGAGGAAAGTCCAATAGAGAGAAGACGGAGGAAGAAAATCGCTAACGATTCACATGTGATATATATATATATATGTGTGTGTATATATATATAGATATATATATATTGGTTTCAAAGTTTGGTGCAAGA
>NC_069001.1:13654335-13656427 GCF_001194135.2 Octopus bimaculoides | reverse complement strand
TTTTTTTTTTTTTTTTTTGGTTTGTTTCTTGTTTTTCTTTTGTATTTGCCATTTATTTTCATTAGCTTTACCATTTCTTTGAGAGGAATTCACACACACACACACACACGCACACGTATGCACTCCAAACGTTTTTCGATATCATCTTGAGTGTTTCTCTCTTTCTTTCTATGTCTCTGTCTGTCTGTCTGTCTGTCTGTCTCTCTCTGTCTTGCCCTATTTGTGTCTGCTTTTTTTTATATATCTCCTCCTCTTCTCTTGACTCTCCCCTCTCTCTCTCTCTTTTTCTCTCTTTTCATCTAACTTCCTATTATTTCCCTCTTATTGCTCCACAAGATTCCACCCCTCCCCTATTTATTACCCACTATCTCTGTCTTTTCTGTCTTTCTTTTCTCCCTGTCTTCTGATGTCTTTCTCTCTCCTCTTCATCTCACTCTCTCTCTCTCTCTCCCTCCACTTTCTCATCTTTTCACAACTCGACCGACCAGTAAGAATCTGTCTCCTCTGTCTATCACTTTGTCTCTCTCTGTTTTCCTCCCTCCTTCTCTCTCTGTCTCTCTCTCATTGTCAGTGTCTCACTTTCACCTCACATCAAACTTATTGATCAGTAATAATCTGTAATTTTCTCTCTCTCTGTCTCTGCTTTTTTGTCTTTCCCGATTTCTCTCTCCAACTGTCTATCTATCTACTTGTCTGTCTGTCTCTCCCTTCCACTCTCTTCCTATCCCCCCCCTTTCGCAGTCTCTTCTCCAATCTCTCCCTGTCTCTCCCATTTTCTTAATCTTTCCTTACCTCTCTCTCTCTCTCTCTCTCTCGCCCCCTCTAACCAACCAATTGATCAGCTGGAATTTACCCCGCCCCTGCACTTATCGACTCTGGTACTTTCATACTCATTGATCATTTTATCCCACCACCCCTCCCTCACCCCTCCTCACTGTCCTTCATCTTCCTTCCTACTTACTTATTCTTTCAGTCCTCAGTATTTCTCTTGTTCATCATCATCATCATTATTATTATTATTATTAGCCTTGTTGATATTTAGTTCTTCCTGCCTAATAAGTCTTCATGGAGAAACGTGACACAAGAAGATTTTCTGATTTTCTTGGTTTTACCGTTTTTTTCTGTTCGTTTTTGGTTTATTTTTTTCTTCTTCTGTTTTCTCTCGTTTTGTTGGCCACACTCAATTTCTCTCTTTCTCTCTCTCTCTTAGAGTTTGCCATTTCAATTGGTTCTTCTTGATTGCAAGAACACACACACACACACACACACACAAATATGCATGCACGTGCACAAACACTTACTACCATTTACTCACAGGCACACACTTTTACGCAAGCTCATAAACACTTTTACTCATGTGCACTGCACACACACACACACACACACACACACTCACATACACACACATTCCTTCCCTCCCCCCCTCTTACACACACACACACACACACACACATACACAGAAATGTATGTTTTGTTGTTAAAAACTGTTGACATTTTCCAGATTAGTCTATTGTCGCTCTACTGGGTTTATTAGTGAAATGTGGGCCATTATTTGTCGATAATTGATGCTGCCAAAGTATCTTAAGACAAAGGTATACATCCACAGATGTATGTATACTATACACACACACACACACACAAACACACTTATACATTCATGCATAATATATATATATATATATATATATATATATATATACACACACACACACACACATGTACATGTCCATGCACATACATATATGTATATATATATACACACACACACAGACGTATATACATGAACACACATACACACATTTATACATTCATGCATAATATATATATATATATACATATACATATGTATATATATATATATATACATATGTATATATACATATACCTATGTATATATATATATATACACACACACATACATACATACATACATACATACACCCACATACACATTCACACAACACTTCAGCTACTTTACCAAATACCCCACCCCACTCTACTTCCATCTCCTCCCCTCCCCACTGCTTCCCCCCTCTTACTTCCATATAAATAATATTGTTTGTGGCATTTCAAATTATTTGGCTTGTTGTTG
>NC_069001.1:13648771-13653887 GCF_001194135.2 Octopus bimaculoides | reverse complement strand
GTTAGATGGAGATTGAAAAGAACCCTTTTGTATCATCATCATCATCGTTTAACGTCCGCTTTCCATGCTAGCATGGGTTGGACGATTTGACTGAGGACTGGTGAACCGGATGGCTGCACCAGGCTCCAATCTGATTTGGCAGAGTTTCTACAGCTGGATGCCCTTCCTAACGCCAACCACTTCGAGAGTGTAGTGGGTGCTTTTACGTGCCACTGGCACGAGGGCCAGCCAGGCAGTACTGGCTACGGCCACGCTCAAAATGGTGTTTTTTACGTGCCACCTGCACAGGAGCCAGTCCAGCGGCACTGGCAACGACCTCGCTCGAATGTTTTCTAATGTGCCACCGGCACAAGTGCCAGAGGAATGGTTTAAAAAAGAAATTGTTGAAATATTTTGTATTCTGTAGAAGTGTAACCAATTTATTGCACATAATTTTTAGCAGCAACATCTTAATATGAACCCCAGTTGAGGACCACTGTTCTAAGCTGTTTACACAGCTATCCTGCATTTGAGATGTGTAAACTATATTTGTCATATGGTATTGAGGATGACTTTGTAAACTATATCATGCTTCCACTTAATTATTTTAGGAGTCTGTGTCCCCACCATCTGATATAAACATCCTCTTGACTCTCACATCATTGAACCAGCTGAACATACAGAATATAAGATGATCTTGCCTGTTCTTAGTTGGGGCAATTTGTTTGAATTATTCACAGAGTGGAAACCTTGCATCCCATTGCTTGCAATGCAGCAGACTTTTTTTTTAAGGGCACCTGGTGAGACGAGAAGTTGGGGGGAGGCAGTGGTGGTGTTAAACTAAATCATGGCTTAGGTGTAGTGGTGAACAGCAAGATGGAAAGGAAGTTGACTATGAAGAGTAGGTTTTGAACTTTGGAAAAGACTAAACTAAAATGCTGTGAGATGTGGCCATGAGGGTTTAGATTAGTTTGATGCCAGACAGTTCCACTCCCATTTCCTTCAGTAATAAAAACATTCATGATGGCAATGTTGGTGATGATGATGATGATGATGGTGGTGGAGGTAATGCTGACGAGGAGGATGGTGGTAAGACTGATAACCACAATGGTGGTGGTGATGGCAATGTGATGATGATGGTGGTGGTGATGATGACAATAATAATGATGATGGTAGTGATGGTGATGACGATAATGATGACGATGGGGATGAACAAACTTCTCGACACTTGACTCACTTGTTGTTCTTGAGTCTTTTTCTTTCGTTCTTTCTTTCTTTCTCATCTTTAGTTTCTTTCATTACTCATATATTTATCAGTAGGTCAAGTGACTCACACTCATTCACTCACTCGACTTAGGGTAGGGTGTTCCTCCATCCCATCTACCCAACCCACCCATGCTGCTCCTCCCCCTCCTCTGCCTTGAATGAAATGAGAGAAATCCTGTCTGTTAAAACATGACCAACCAGTACTCAGCAGAGAGAGAGAGAGAGAGAAAGTAAGAGAAAAGGAAGGAAAGAGAGAGAGAGAGAGAGAGAGAGAGAGAGAGAGAGAGAGAGAGAGAGGAAGAGAGAGAAAGTAAGAGAAAATGAAAGAAGGAAGGATGTCTCTCCAATTATTGTGTGTGTATGGCTGTCTGGTCTTCACTGCTGTAATAGTGAATCTTTCTTGCACCTTTTAACCATTCCTTACCATGAAACCATTGTAAGGACCTTCTACTTGGTCAGCCCAAGGCTATAGTTGACAATTGGTTTAGGTGCTGCACAAGAAACCCATTGTATAAGAAGCCCATCATATATATGTATATATGTGTATGTCTTCATTCTTGTGTTTGCAACCCACTGCTGCTTGACAACTGGTGTGGGTGTGTTTATGTTCCTGGAACATGGTGGTTTGGTAAAAAAGACTAATAGAATAAGTACCAGCCTTAACGACAGAAAATTCTTGAACAAGTAGTAGGCTTTACAAAATAATGAATAAGTCCTGGGGTCAATTCAACTAAAAATTCTTCAAGGTGGTACCCCATCATGGACATAGTCTAATTTACCTGGTGTTTATTCCATGTTTCCATTGTTCTGTAATGTTTATGTCAGCTGCATCAAACTCTCTCATGCACCAAATGTCAATTCCTAAAGTAAAATTTGTGAAGTAAAATTGTGTAGCAACACCAAATGGTGGTGCCCCAGCATGGCCACAGCTCATGAGCTGAAACTAGATAAAATGAAAAATGAAATGAAAATGAAATGAAAATGAAAAATGAAATGAAAATGAAAATGTAAAGCCAAGAAGAGAGAATACCCCCTTCTTTCCACCCCTCTTGGATTAGCTGTTTGGAGGTTCTGTGATTTTTCTCTCTGCTCCATTAGATCCTGTCTGACCTCAAGAATACCAATGAAAGAGTTTTAATCATTTGGCAGGCTAGAAACAGCAGCTAGTTTTCCCTTGAACCATCAGCTGGGAAAAAAATTATGGAAGGCTTATGTGTTGGAAAGCATAGACTGGTTGTAGTGATTGGTGGAGGGACTGGTAGTGATGGTGGTGACAGCTGTGGGGTTGGACATAGTTTGGACATGTGGAAGGAAATAGATAGGTAGGTCAGGTGGGGGGAATCAACAATATTTGTGCAAAAGTGGTCTGAGCTCAACCAGATTTTATAGAGCAGGGGTCATTATAGTAGCCCTAGAAGAGACTGAGAGTAGAGAACGTTACTCACACTGACCTCAGCCATTACAGTCCTGTCCCTAAAAAGGAAAAAAAGGCTATGGACATCGCATTGTTTTTTGGTAACTTTTTTTTGTTGTTGGCACTCCATCACTTATGACGTCGAGGGTTCCAGTTGATCCGATCAACGGAACAGCCTGTTCGTGAAATTAACGTGCAAGTGGCTGAGCACTCCACAGACACGTGTACCCTTAACGTAGTTCTCGGGGATGTTCAGCAAGACACAATGTGACAAGGCTGACCCTTTGAATTAGAGGCACAACAGAAACAGGAAGTAAGAGTGAGAGAAAGTTGTGGTGAAAGAGTACAGAGGGTTCGTCATCATCCCCTGCCGGAGCCTCTTGGAGCTTTAGGTGTTTTCGCTCAATAAACACTCACAACGCCTGCTCTGGGAATCGAAACCGCAATCCTATGACCGTGAGTCCGCTACCCTAACCACTGGGCCATTGCGCCTCCTTTTTGGTAACTAAGATGTAAGTAAAACATTGATTGACTCGTTGGAAATATAAAAGGGAATTCATCCTTGTTTGAATTCGGCTCCTATCGGTTAAGGACAGTTGAATTCTCTTCAGCTATGGTATATTCAGTATGCTCTGTCATACACATATAGATGTGCGTGTGTGTGTGTGTTTGTATGCGTATAGAGTTTGGTGCAATCCTGTGCAGCATCAGTTCTTGTTAAGCTGTCTAACCCATGCCAGCATGGAACAAAGGACATTAAAAAAATGATGACACATACATACATACATACATGCACACATACATACATAGATGCACACATACACACAAGTGAAAATGTATGGAGAATGTCTGTCTGCATATACTTTATAAGTGAGTGTGTGTATATATATACAGACATATTTACATGCGTGTGCACACGCCCTCCCCCACACACACATAGATACATACATACAACTATATATATATATATATATATATATATATATATATGTATGTTTGTATGAATGCATGTATGTATGTATATTAAAGATGCTTGCGAGTATGTGTATATTTGTGTGCATACACACATGTGTATAAACATATGCTTGTGAGTGTGTATAAATACATTCATGCCTTTCATTCAAAAGCAACAAAAATCAATATTTGCCTAATTAGGGTGTCCTGTCAACATCCCTCCCTCCCTCTCCTTCTCTCTCTTTTTTGCCCTCTCTCCCTCTCCTCTCTCTTTTTTGCCCTCTCTCCCTCTCTCCCTCTTTCTCTCTATCTCTCTCTCTCTCTCTCTCCTGCTCCTCCCCTTGCCGTTAATTAACCCCACCCATTTCTCCCCTTTTCTTTCCATGAATGGACCGATAAATAAAGGCAACTATAAAAGAGATAAACGAAATGAAAACTTTAAAAAATACTATGAATTAACAACCTGTTGCTTGTATCACCACCACCATAACCACCCACCACTGTCAATCCATTCATTATTTCATATATTTCTGCATTCCGCAATACTGTTAATAGAGAAGTTTAAATTTCATTCCATATTCATGGAAAAAAATTAGACAAAAATTGATGGTCCTTTAAAAAATATTGAAATGCAGAATATCCATTACAATCAAATGATATTAAAATGATTTTATTATTATTTGTTTTTTCTCATACCATCAAAGTGACACTGGAGTAAAATATCGCAACCATATGTGCGCGACATGATGATCTCATATCAAGATACATAGCGCATGACCTCGCAGGTGGGGCCCAGTTAGAATTTTCTTTAGGTCGAGTAGCCCATCCCGTTCAAATAGTCCTTAAATAAGGGTTGTTTAAGGATGTTGAAGGAAACACCCATGTTTCCAGAAGTGAATTATTCAAACCCCAAAGAATTCCTCTCAACACATGGCTATGATGCTCCCCCACTACTTCTGTTCGTGATCAGAGATGCACATATCATCATCCACTAAGGGACATGCTCAACTGGTTAAGGTCAAACAACTGACAAGCAAATCTGTGGTATTGAGCAGAATATTTGCTGTAGCCCATCTTTTATACCAAGGCAAAACTCTGGGAAAAATGCTTAGTGACATTTCACTTGTCTGTATGTTCTGAGTTTGAATTCCGCTGAGGCTGATTTTGCCTTTCTTTCATTTGAGATCAATAAAATAAGTATCAGTCATACATTGCGGTTAATATAATTGACTTGCCCACTCCTATCAAATTTCAGGCATTTTGCCTGCAATATATGTACCAGTACCAGGAGTATATTTTAGCACCTTGGGGCTGGTCCAAAGCACACAGTATATTGATTGTACATGGTTGGTATACTCTGGGGTCCAACATATCATAAATTCCTTTGGTGTACTATAATCAAATGAATAATAACAGACAATCCATCATCTCTTTATTATTCATTCGATTATCTCTCTCTCTCTTTATCTCTCTCTCTCTCTCTTTCTCTCTATCTCTCTCTCT
>NC_069001.1:13647593-13648508 GCF_001194135.2 Octopus bimaculoides | reverse complement strand
ATATTCTTGTTCTTGTTTCAGTTCTTTGACTGCGGCCATGCTGCAGCTCCACCTTTAGTCAAACAAATCGACTCCAGGACTTATTCTTTGTAAACCTAGTACTTATTCTGTCAGTCTCTTTTACCGAACCGCTGAGTTATGGGGATGTAAACGCACCAACATCGGTTGTCAAGCAATGATGGGGAGACAAACATACATACACACACATGATGAGCTTCTTTCAGTTTCTGTCTACCAAATCCACCCACAAGGCTTCCATTGGCCTGAGGCTATAGTAGAAGGCAAAGTGCCATGCAGTGGGACTGAACCAAGAACCATGTGGTTGAGAAGCAAGCTTCTTACCAATTTACACACACACACATATATATAAAAGTGATTGAAGGTGGACAAATGAAAGAAAGTAGCACTCTAAACATTTGGTAGGAATTAAATGTATTCCTTAACCTTTCATCTTTCAGATTACTTTGTCAAAAGTAATGCTTATTTATCCACGTAGTTTTGGATTAATCTCATAGCTTCAGGATTTTGATTATGTGGTCGTTTAATTATAGGAGGGAGAGGTCAGATCTGGTTGGCTTGAACATGAAACAGGCAGAAGATTTGTGCCAGATATGGCTAAGGCCAGTTTAAATGCTAAAGGATCGATAGTTTGATTCAGCTCTATATGGTTTACAGTTTCATAGGCTCGTAGAACAAGTCTGGTTCATTCTAGTTTCATTCTGTGAGCCTATGGAGCTTTAAGATGCATGGGACCGAGTCAAACTGTTGTTAAATAACACACACACATATACGCACATGAGGATTTTATATATATATATATATATATATATATATATATAAATATGGTGTTAGGAAGGGCATCAAACCATAAAAGCCATGCCAAAACTGACATTTCATTCTTTCTTCAACCTTAAA
>NC_069001.1:13645631-13646930 GCF_001194135.2 Octopus bimaculoides | reverse complement strand
GAATTAGAGGCACAACAGAAACAGGAAGTAAGAGTGAGAGACAGTTGTGGTGGAAGAGTACAGCAGGGTTCGCCACCATCCCCTGCCGGAGCCTCGTGGAGCTTTAGGTGGTTTCGCTCAATAAACACTCGCAACGCCCGGTCTGGGAATCGAAACCGCGATCCTATGACCACGAGTCCGCTGCCCTAACCACTGGGCCATTGCGGCCTCCACTGTTGATGATGATAATTCAGCTGCAAAAACCATGCCAAAGCAGGTATCTGAATTCATGGCATCTCTTGGACACATTGGTTCCTGTCAAACCATCCACCCCCATGCCATCTTAGAACATGGATGATGATGATGATGGTGGTGGTGGTGGTCGTATACTGTATTTACTTGTGTATAAGTTGCATTCCCTAATTTCCTGTTAAATCATGGTATAAATTTCTTTTTGCCCCTACTTCATCATGAATTTTAGCTTTGCCCTGCGGTGTGCATTTGTTGCAACATCCCAGTTCTCTCTTTTATTGTTATTATTATTATTATTTTCATTCAAAAATCAGTTCTAAAATACTGCAACTTGTACATGAGTAACGAGTAAATACAGTAATATTCCTCCTGTAATGAAAGCATCCAAGCGAGATATGAATGGGATTATAGGAGAAGACTTAAGACACCAAGCAAGCCGTAGTAGCAACAGTCCTCCTCCTTCTTCTTCTTTTCCTCCTTCTCCTCCATTTTCTCCTCCTCCTCTTACATAACTAAATTGTAAAAGCTTCCTTTTCCACTTGGAAACCCATCACAATACAGGACAGCTTAGTTACGTAACTGCTGCCTGGTTGCCTGGCTGGTTGGTCAGTCGGTCGGTTGGTTGCCTTTATGTTTAGTGTTATTCTCAAGTGATGCTGTTGTTGTTGGTGGTGGCTGTTGTTGAAGTAGTGGTTGCGACAGTAGCGTTTGTTAAAGTGGTGTTTAGGCTGTGGTGGTAGTGGTGTTTTAAGTGATGTCATGGGGATGTAAACAAACTAACACCAGTTGTGAAGTGGTGGTAGAGGGCAAATACAAACACACACATACACAAATATATATATACGTATATATGTATATATGATGGACTTCCATGCAATTTCCATCTACCAAATTCACTCACAAGGTACTGGTTGACCTGGGGCTATAATGGAAAGAAGCCACTTGCCCAAAGTGCCTTGCAGTGGAACTGAATCTGAAACGATGTGGCTGCGAAGTGAGCTTCGAGATATATAGAACACAGTATAGGAGTATACGCATATATATATATATATATATATATATATATAT
>NC_069001.1:13639542-13640306 GCF_001194135.2 Octopus bimaculoides | reverse complement strand
GTTAAACGATGATGATGATGATGATATATATATATATATATGTATATATACACACACTTTGTTTTGTTCTATTACATGTTTCAATCCATTTGACTATGGCCATGCTGGAGCACCACCTTGAAGGGTTTTAAGCAAACAAATCGGCCCCAGGACTTATTTCTTAAGCCTGCTACTTATTCATTCAGTTTTTTTTTTTGCCAGACTGCTAAGTTACGGGGATGTAAACACACCAACACAAGTTGTCAAGTGGTGATGGGGGACAAACACAGAGACAAACAGACACACACACACACACACACGATGGGCTTCATTCAGTTTCCATCTACCAAATCCACTCACAAGGCTTTGGTTGGCCCAAGGCTATAGTGGAAGACACTTGCCCAAGCTGTCATCCAGGACTGAAACTGGAACCATATGGTTAGGAAGCAAGTATTTTACACAGCCATATATATATATATATATATATATATACATATATTTATAATAAATACAAACATACATATAAATATATAATGTGTGTGTGTGTGTTTATTATGATGTATTTCCATTGGTGAGAAAATGCTGATTAACTGGTGTGTCAAGCAAAAGAAGATAGAAGCAAAATGCCTCCTCATGATGTTTACCCTGACCGAGTTGCTATTCCATTGCTGCTCTGCCACTTCCTCCGTCACTCGCGCCATTGGGAATGCAGCGAACCAATCTTTGGTTTGCTGTGTTATTAGAAACAAACTTATAACCAGAGATGGCATTTGTTGTGTGATATA
>NC_069001.1:13636485-13638602 GCF_001194135.2 Octopus bimaculoides | reverse complement strand
AAGGTAATTTTGATCCTGGCAGCATTTGAACTCAGAATGTGAAGACAGAAGATATCCCACTAAGCATTTCGCCCTGCGTGCTAACGATTCTGCCAGTTCACCACCTTAATAATAATAATAATAATAATAATAATAATAATAATCATCATCATCGTTTAATGTCCGCTTTCCATGCTAGCATGGGTTGCACGATTTGACTGAGGGCTGGAAAGCCAGAAGGCTGCACCACACTCCAATCTGATCTGGCGGAGTTTCTACAGCTGGATGCCCTTCCTAATGCCAACCACTCCGAGAGTGTAGTGGGTGCTTTTTATGTGCCACCAGCACGAAGGCCAGTCTGGTGGTACTGGCAACGGCCATGCTCAAAAGGTGTTTTTTACATGCCACCTGCACGGGAGCCAGTCCAGTGGCACTGGCATCGACCTTGCTTGAAAATAATAATAATAATAACAACAACAACAATTGTTTCTAATTTTGGCACAAGTCCAGTAATTTTGAGGGGATGGAGAAGCTGATTACAGTGACTCCAGTATTTAATGGGTACCTATTTTGTCAACCTTGAAATGATGAAAAATTAAGTCAATCTTGCAGACTTTTGAACTAAGAATGTGAAGCCAGAAGAAAGAATATCACAAGCATTCTGTCCATTCATTGGCTTAGCAATAATAATATTAATTCTTTCAAATTTTGGCCCAACAGGCAGCAGTTTTGAGGGAAGGGGTAAGTCAATTACCTTGACCCCAGTCTGCAAGGATTTTATTTATTGCCTCTGTAAGGATGAGAGGCAAATGTTGACTGTGACAGAATTTGAACTCAGAACTTCAAAGAGCTGGGAGAAATGTCACTTGGCATTCTGTCCAAAGCTGTAACAATTCTGCAATGTTGCTGCCTCAAGGCCAGAGATTTTGGGGGGTGCAAACAGTTGATTATGTTGACCACTCTATCCCAGCACTTAAATCTTCACTGCCTTTTCTTTTAGGGTCATGCAGGTCCTTTCGTACCACATGATCACAACAGACAAACATCTGCATGCAAGTGCGTGTTTATATCTTTTGTCTTTCATCTTTCACTTGTTTTGGTCATTGGTCTGTGGCCATGCTGGGGCACTACCTTGAAGAACTTTAGGTGACTGAATCGACCTCAGTACTTATTTTTTAAAGCCCAGTACTTATTTTATCATTCTCTTTTGCTGAACCTCTAAGTTACAGGAACATAACCTCACCAACACCGGTTGTGAATTGGTAGTATGAGATAAACACAAGCATGCACACACACACACACACACACACACAACAGGCTTCTTTCAGTTAATGTTTACTAAATCCACTTGCAAGATTTGGGTTGGCTTGACGCTATAGTAGAAGATACTTACCTCAGTTGCCACACAGGGGGACTGAACCTGAAACCATGTGGTTGAAGAGCAAACTTCTTACCACACAGCCACATCTATGCCTAATGTGTATATATATATATATATATATATATAATTATTTTTAAATCTCTCAAAGAAAGATAATCAGTTCTTTAAAGTAAAGACTATTTGCCAACATAATGTGGCTGTCCTGGAAGGAGCAATCGTTGTTGTTGTTATGTATATAGATATATATGTGACAGGCTTCATTCAGTTTCTATCTACCAAATTCACCCACAAGACTTTGGTTGGCCTGAGGCTATTGTAGAAGACACTCAAGATGCCAATCAGGAGGGCTGAACCTGGAAGAATGTAGTTGGGGAACAAGCTTCTTACCACACAGCCTCGTCAGTGCCTAATGTATACATATACATATATATGTGACAGGCTTCATTCAGTTTCCATCCTACTGAATCTTCTCACAAGGCTTTGGTCAGCTTGGTTCTATAGTTGAAGACACTTACTCAAGGCACCACATAGAGGGACTGAACCTCAAGGCACCACATAGAGGGACTGAACCTATACTGTCGGGGGAAGCAAACTTCTAAAGTACACAGCTATGTGGTTTCAGATTTCAATTATTTATTTATTTATTTATTTTTTGTATTTTGAGGGAATTTGGTCCCTGGGCGAGGGAGAGACTGGAGAGTGAGTGGGTGGATGGGCGATTACTTGAAGTAGGTTCTTTCTTATTTTCGTTTATAAT
>NC_069001.1:13630757-13635722 GCF_001194135.2 Octopus bimaculoides | reverse complement strand
ATTCTTTCATTCGTTTGTTCATTCTTTCTTTCATTCTTTCCTTCCTTCCTTTCCTTCCTTTTCATGTGGTGGAATCGGTAGCAGTGCTGGTGGTAAGGCTGTGGTGTCATAGCTGTATCGATTGTGTTGGTGTTGTAGTACATTTAATACTGTAGTAATAGTAGTAGTAGTGGTGATAGTAGTATTAGTAGTATTGCTACTTGTGGCAGTAGCAGCAGTGTTGGTTGTACTAAAGAGATATTGGTATTGGTGGTGATAGTCTTGTAGGGGCTGAACTAGTTGATGGCAAAGGTATGGTGGTGGTGGTGGTGGGTGTGCTATGATTGGCAGATGGCACTGAGGGTGGTGCCAAGATAGAGTAATAGAACAGTAATGGTGGTAGTGGTGGTGGTTTAACTGTGGTGGTGGTGGTAGAGGTGTTGGATTTGGTAGCTGGAACTGTGATGATAGTACTGGGATTAACAGAACTTTGATGTTGGTGGTGGTGGTAGTGTTGGAGCAGGTAGATGGAACTGTGATGGTGGCCTGGAAGCCGTAGTGGTGGTGGGATCAGTAGATGGATCTATGGTGGTGGTGGTATTGGTGGTGGTGGTATTGGTGGTGCTGTTACACAGTCAGGTGACTACCAATGCAGTTTTTACAGATAACCCATGAAGCACACAAAATGTGTGTGTGTGTGTGTATGTGTGTCTGATTTTTAATGTATATAGGCGCAGGCATGACGCTGTGGTAAAAAGCTTACTTCTCAACCATGTGGTTCACGGTTCAGTCCCATTGCGTGGCACCTTGGGCAAGTGTCTTCTATTATAGCCTAGGGCCAACCAAAGCCTTGTGAGTGGATTTGGTAGACGGAAACTGAAAGAAGCCCGTGTGTGTGTGTGTGTGTATGTTTGTCTCCTATCACTACTTGACAACTGATGTTGGTTTATTTACCTTCCCGTAACTTAATGTTTGATAGAGACTGATTGAATACTCAGCAGGCTTAGAGAAAAATACTGAAGTTGATTTGTCTGACTAAAATTCAATGTGGTGCCCCAGCATGGCCACAATCTATTGACTGAAACAAGTGAAAGCTTAAAAGCAAAAGATAAGTGTGAGCGTTTGTGTGTGTGTGTGTGCATATACACGTACATGTGTAAGTATGTGTGTGTGTGTGTGTGTGTGTGTGTGCATGCATGCAGAGCCTGCAAAATAAATTTGGCAATGTGGAACAAAACTTTAGAGTTCCAGGATGGGATACCAGTGGTGGTGGTTTCAAAATTCAAGGTTTTTTTTCCCTTTTCCTTTTTTTTTATCTAAAAAAATTTGTTTTTAAGCAAAATGCCCAGGCGCAGGAGTGGCTGTGTGGTAAGTAGCTTGTTCACCAACCACATGGTTCTGAGTTCAGTCCCACTGCGTGGCACCTTGGGCAAGTATCTTCTACTATAGCCTCGGGCCGACCAAAGCCTTGTGAGTGGATTTGGTAGACAGAAACTGAAAGAAGCCCGTCGTATATATGTATATGTATGTGTGTGTGTATGTTTGTGTGTCTGTGTTTGTCCCCCCCCCCCAACATCGCTTGACAACCGATGCTGGCGGGCTTACGTCCCCGTCACTTAGCGGTTCGGCAAAAGAGATCGATAGAATAGGTACTAGGCTTCCAAAGAATAAGTCCTGGGGTCGATTTGCTTGACTAAAGGCGGTGCTCCAGCATGGCCGCAGTCAAATGACTGAAACAAGTAAAAGAGAGTAGAAGAGTATACTCATTTTTTTTTTTGTTTTTTTTTTTCAACTACCAGAGTAACTTCGGACTTATGAAAGGAAAGCTTTATATTGCTCAGAATGTATGAGGGAAGTTTGAACACAAGTGAGGACATTTAGGATGAACTTATGAAAATGCTTTGAACAGACAAAAGGTTAAGGACCCATATGCACACACATGCACATACTAATCTCGCCCCCCCCCCCAAAAAAAAATATATATGATAAAACAAGAGAAACCTGCATTCCATCTGCAGTGGGAGGGGGGAGGGGAATGATAAATAAAACAGAAAATCCCAACTACTCCTCTCCCCCACCACCCTGCACCCGTAAAAACGAAACAAAAAAGAACCCGCTGCCCAGCCTCTCACCCCGTTCCACCTCTACAGCTAGTTTTGTGTCTGTTGGCTGGTGTTCAGCTGGTTATCTTGTTCCATCATCAGTGTGTGAGCATGGCAGGTGGTGGTGGTGGTCATGGTGGTGATGATGGGTGTCTGTGATGGTGCTGATGATGATGATGATAATGGTAATGATGCTGATGATGATAATGGTAATGATGATGGTGGAGAATGCTGATAACAATTAGCATTGACATGTAACAAGTCCTCTTTTATTCATGATGGAAGCTGTGTGTGTGTGTGTGTGTGTGTGTGAGAGAGAGAGAAATTGTGTATTTTGTGTATGTCTATAATATATGTATATATATGTATGTGCTTATATATATGTGTGTGTATCAATGTGTATGTAATATATGTATGAGTATACACACACACCCACTCTCTCTGTCACACACACACATGCACACACATATGAACATGCGTTTGTGTTTATACATTTGTGCGTATGTATGTGTATGTATATATATATATATATATATATATATATATATATATATATATATATATATATGTATTTATATGCATATGTGTGTTTATATTTGTACATGTCTATGTATTTATATATACGTGTATATCTGGGTGTGTATATGTGTGTGTGTGTGAGAGAGAGAGGGAGAGAGATTGATATGTTAGTGATTAGAAAGTCATACAGTCCCAGAAACCCTGCCCAAAATGGGACACAAACCCGATTCAGCTCCACAAGTTTCATTAGAGTACCTAGGCTATTGGGGGCAGTAGCTCTGAATAAGAATCCTGGGCCATGGCCATCTTCTGTAATGCTAGATGTATGATGGAATGGACCCACTCCACATTGTAAAATATAAGCAACAAGGTTGTGCCGTTTGTTCTTGTTGTTGTAAGTATGTTTGCACCAGACAATCCAGACAATGACATCATACTGAGGCATTTTGCAGCCATCTGCATCAGTTTATTTTTTTATATATATATCTAAAGTCTCTCACACACACATATATACACAAACACATTCAAATATTCACATATAATCTGTGTGTATGTATGTGAGTGTACATATATGGCATATACATACACATCATCATCATTGTTTAATGTCCAAGTTCCCATGCTGGCATGAGATGGGGACACACACACACATGTATTCATACATATACATGTGTTCCTTCCTTTTCATAGAGATTGAGAAACCATCTAGAACAATGGTTCTTAACTGGGTTCCATGCTAAAATTTATCTGCAATAAATTGGTTATACTTTTACAATACACAAATTATTGCAACAATTTTTTTATGTTATTCCCAATAATATTTAATTATAAAAGCATAAGATTTTTCTTTTTAAATAATGAATGACTAGGAGGGACCCGTAGAGTAAAATTGAAATCAGAGGGATCTATAGGTAAAAGGGGACTGAGAACTACTTTCATGGGTCTCTTGTCAGCTCATGATTTTTGTAGATTCTCCTGAAATCTATCATCTATGTTATATAATTTCATCTGTTGCCAAATAGCTATCTAATAGAACCAACCATATTCTTCAATCTTGGTCAATTAATGGAGTCATTAGAATATTGGATTAAATGCATTACAATATTTGTTTCAAACACAATGCATTGCAGCATTTCTTTTGTCTTTACACATGTTCGTATGTCCTGAGTTCAAATCCTGCTGAGGTTGACTTTGGCTTCATCCTTTCGGGGGTTGATAAAATATGTACCAGTTGCGGACTGGGGTTGATGTAATTGACTTACTCCCTCCCCACGAAATTTCTGGCCTTGTGCCTATAGTAGAAATGACTATTTGGTTCAACTGAGGTGGAAAACTGGTGGGCAAAATAGTTGGTGGCATTTCATCCATCTTTGTGTCCCGAGTTCAGATTCCACCAAGGTCGACTTTACCTTTCATCTTTCTGGGGGGTTGACAAAATAAGTAGCAGTTGAGTACTGGGGTCAAATGTAATTGATTTACATTAACCCATCCTCACCCTTGAGAACTTGCTGGCTTTGTGCCAAAATTTGAAACCAATATTTTAACTCATTGAGGTTTGAGTTCAAATCAAACCAAGATTGACTCTGCCTTCCATTCTTTCAAGATCGAATAAAGAAAATACCAGCTGAGTGCTGGTACAATGTCCTCCCTCCAGCTGGGAGAAAAAGGGAGACTCATTTAGGATGTTCCAGAGGTTCAAGGGCTGGAGGGCCAAGACAGTTTTTCTGTCCACTTATGACTACATGGACACCTAAAATAACTAGCAAAAGAGGGGGTCTATGTTATCAAGTCCCCTTTGATTCCAATTGATGGTCACAGTTTGTTAGTTTATTCATCTTTAAGACAATGAGGGCCCCTTGTGTTTGTTTATTCAGTTGGTCGTCTTCTGCTGATCAAATTAATCCATCAGCTTAATCTCATAGCTAGGGGTTTTGTTGCAGTTAAGTTGTTGTTTACTGGATTATTGCATTGCTGCTGTAACCTTGTTAGATGTGTTTGCAGGGGGGTGTTGGTGGTGGTGGATGGTAAATCCCTTTAGTTTTCAGGGAATATATATATATATATATACATACCGGAGTAAGTACATAAAATGTGCAACAAGGTGGAAAAAAGAGTACTCAAATACCAGAGGTAGAGTAATATGCTTTATTTAAAAGCAGCAGAAATATAACAAAAGACTGTTACTCGGAGTTTCACGTTTCCGTTCATCGGACAGTTTTGTTAGAAATTTCTAACAAGACTGTCCGATGAACGGGAACGTGAAACTCTGAGTAACAGCTTTTGTTATATTTCTACTGCTTTTAAATAAGGTATATATATATATATATATATATATATAGAGATAGATAGACAGACAGTCGAACAG
>NC_069001.1:13624880-13626923 GCF_001194135.2 Octopus bimaculoides | reverse complement strand
GTGTTTGTGTTCTCTTTTAACTGGAAGCTGACTTGAATTATTTAAGTTGCTTGATAGTTTCTTTGCAGAACTTGCAAGTAATTCTTGGGGTACGTGATAGCAACAGATACGGGGGTAGGCCTTCTGGGTGGGCGGGGTGACTTGTTGCCCTTCTCATGTTTATTCGTTATCTTGATTATTGTTGTTGTTTTTGTGGTTGTTGTTCAGCTCCAGGTCAGCCCCAACAGAAAACTCTTGCTGGTAAGAATAGTGTTTCTAAAGTAAATATTGAAATTCAACGGACTGCTTTGGTACAGTGGTAGGACATCATATTTACTGGAGACGTGGGTTCGAATCCCACAGGCAGCTTTTGACTTTTCTTATCCAAAAGGTTTTTAGCCCAATATATACACGCTTTTATCATCATCATCATCATCATCGTTTAACGTCCGCTTTCCATGCTAGCATGGGTTGGACGATGTGACTGAGGACTGGTGAAACCAGATGGCTACACCAGGCTCCAATCTGATCTGGCAGAGTTTCTACAGCTGGATGACCTTCCTAACGCCAACCACCCCGAGAGTGTAGTGGGTGCTTTTACATACCACCGACACGAAGGCCAGTCAGGCGGTACCGGTAACGGTCACGCTCGAAATGGTGTATTTTATGTGCCACCTACACAAGAGCCACAGGTGCAGGTGCTTTTATGTATAGTCTTTATCAAAGACAAAGAATTGTTAGCATGCCATGCAGAATGCTTAGTGGCTTTTCATCTGTCTTTATCTTCTGAGTTCAAATTCCACTGAGGTTGACTTTGCCTTTCATCCTTGCGGGTGGGGAGGGGTCAATAAAATAAATACCAGTTGAACTCTGAGGTTAATGCAATTGACTTATCCCTTCCCTGAAATTGCTGGCCTTGTGCCAAAATTCGAAACTCTTTTTTATAGTTTTATTTAATTTAAAGCCGATGAGCTGGCAGAACTGTTAGCATGCTGGACAAAATGCTTAGCTGCGTCCCATCTGTTTTTATGTTCCGAGTTCAAATTCCACCATGGTTTTACTTTGCCTCCCACCCTTTTGGGGTTAATAGAATAAGTACCAGTTAATCACTGGCGTCAATGTAATTGTCTAGTCCCTAATTTCAGGCATTGTGCTTATAGTGGAAAGAATTATTTATACCTTTATTTGCCCCATCGCTTAGCTTATCATTGCCACCTGGCAACTTGGGAAATACCATTAGCAGAATGTCAGCCGAAATACCTTGTAATATTCGTTCTGATTCATTGTTCTCTGAGTTGAAATCCCGCCATGACTAACTATTCCTTTTATCCTTTCTCTGTCAATAAAACATCGCTTCAAAGAAAATTCTTAGATGCTTTGCAGTACCTGCTCTAACCCTTTTCTGTTTCTAAAGGGCAACATCAGCAATGACACTAATAACAAGCTGGGGCAATCCCTGCCTTCTATTTTTAGCTTTATTAAATTTTTTTTCAAGTAGGATCTACTTCCTCCAAGACATGCCATCTGTGTTTCTGTGTTCCATGTCATTCCCAATTACCAAGAACCATGATCAAGATGATACTTCCTCTACAGAGCCCAACCTATCTTTTATATTTTTATTCAGATGCATTGCAATATAAAGTTACAGCACTAAATGTCTACTTCCTTTTCGAAAAACTGTATGGTGTGATTATTTAGGAGAGATTTGGCTGCTATTTCTAGTAGGTTGAGTGACCATTTCATGGGGTCTCTTTAACTTTTATCTTTTACTTGTTTCAGTCATTAGACTGCAGCCAGGCTGGAGCACCACCTTGAAGGGTTTTTAGTTAAACAAGCTGACATCCGTACTTTTTTTTAATTTAAATCTGATACCTATTCTATTGGTCTCTTTTGCCAAATTGCTAGGTTATGGGGATGTAAACAAACTAACACTGGTTGCCAAGCAGTGGCGGAAGACAAATAGACTGAAACACATACATACATACATACATACATGAAGGGCTTCTTTCATTTTCTATCTACCAAATCCACTCGTAAGGCTTTGGTTGGTCCAAGACCATAGTA
>NC_069001.1:13619974-13620829 GCF_001194135.2 Octopus bimaculoides | reverse complement strand
GGTCTCCTGTGTAGCCAGAAACAACAGCCAAATTTTCTTTCAATCACACTGCATTGTTTTTTTTTTTTTTTTAAATGAAGCAAAAAATAAAAATGTAAAAGCATATATTGCATTGCATAATGTAGTCCAAGGTAGACATATAGTTTTTTTGTTTTTTTTAAACACTTGTTTCAGTCACTGGATTCAATGCTGAATTGCCAAGCTATGAGGACATAAACAAACTGACACCAGTTACCAAGTGGTAGGTGTGACAGACATGCACACACACACACACACACATACGACAAGCTTCTTTCAGTTTCTGTCTACCAAATCCAAGGGCTATAGCAGAAGACGCCTAAAGTGCTGTGTAGTATTGTTGAACCCAAGACTATGTAGTTCCGAAGCAAACTTCTTAACTACATAACCACACCAGCACTTATGTCCATATTAAAATCATTCAGGTCTCAATTTCTTTTCCTACTGCCATATATGACCTCTCCTTATGCTACCATTTTTCACTATAATATAACCGTATTGTTATTTAGTGCAATGTCAGCTGTGTCATCAAATTGACCTGTAATCAAAAATCTTTTTAGCCAATAAATCCGTAATAATTACAATAAGTAATCGTTCCCAAAATTTCATTTTACTTTCAAAATGATTTAATTTTTTATAGGACAAGCTTTGGGGGAAAAAAATTGAATAAATGATATTAACCACTCATCTGAATCACATAAACATTTTTAAAAATTTGGTTATTTATCACTTTAGCATTTAAACTGGCCATGTCTGGCGCAAATATTTATTCTACCTGTTTTATGTTTAAGCTGGCTAGATCTGGCCTCTCATCTATCCTACAATGTTATTCTAAAA
>NC_069001.1:13615319-13618635 GCF_001194135.2 Octopus bimaculoides | reverse complement strand
AGGGCCTGCCACAAGGCCTCTTCCAGCCCCCAGCTGCTGCATCGGAGGAGAGTAAAGCCCTGGTAGAATGACCTAGCGGGAGACAGAGGACATATCCGTACTAGCGCATGCAGTGGATAGCTATGAGGCGGGAGGGTGCAGGCTGATGCATGTGCATGTGCAGTTCTTTGTGCTTAATTTAGAAAGAATTATTAAAGTGTGTGTGTGTGGTGGGGCAAAACATTTTTGTGGTATGGGGGGGGGCTCAGATATTTATCTGTGTCTTAGATCGCTGCCTTCAATTGCAGGATTCCTCAGTCAAGGCTGGTCTATGACTAAATACCAAAATCACAGTCAGACATATCATTGCATGACACTTGACCCCCACTAGAAATAGCACCCAAATCTTGCTGAAATCACACTCTAGTTTTTAAAAATGAAATAAAGGGATCTGCCTGATCTGCTAGAAATGGCAGCCAATACTTCCTCGAATCATATCGTATCCTTCTGTCTTTATAAGGAGCAAAAAGAGAAGAGGAAGTTCTAGGTCTACTTTGTCTGGAGGTGGTGGGGGAAGAAGCACATACACACAAGGACACACGGACACGTGCACAATGATAAAATCCAAAATGCCATGGACATAACTGAAATGGCTTTGATCACAGATCTGTTTGTTCAGGAGTGACATCTGGTTAAATAGCATCACCACCGCAACCAGTGCCACCACCACCATCACCACCACCACAACTACTACTATCTAGCAGCAGCACCACCACCATCACCATGAAGATTCCATTACCCTCCACCAGCACCAAACCCACCACCACTGCCACCTTCTGATTTGAAGGCCATATCTGCCCAACCTCTCTCTTTCTCTAAACATTGACAAGACAACCGACCGACCGGCCTACAAACCATGTAGCCAACCATCCAGCCGGCCAGCACCATGTCTCTTGCACTTGCCAGTGCCATAATAGCTGAGTAGCTGTATGGTTGTGTGTCACCGTGGCGATGCTAGGTCGGTAAATCGATGCCTGGCCAGGTGCTCTTCTTTATCGATGCGATAGTCTAGCTGTTTATTAGAATATCAGCACAAAAGACACCTTCTGCTAATTAACACACCAATTAGCTGCGTAACAGTAACTGATTCTAGTGAATGTTTTAAAACTAATTTATTTTTATGAATGTGTTTCAGGTATTATTTGAGGTTATTACCTACAAATACTCTTTCTCTCTCTCTCTCTCTCTCTCTCTCTCTCTCTCTCTCTCTCTCTCTCTCTTTCTTTCTCTCTCTCTTTCTCTCTCTCTCTCTCTCTCTCTTGGATGGAATATTGAAAAAAAAAAACAACCTTTCATTCATGATTCTCGATAAACATTTCAACAGTAAATGCACAATGTGCATTGTTCCAAACCATGACGGCAACTGCACAAAAAATGGTAAAACGGTAGCTATATGATGGTACCATTTACCACCTCCCTAATTTTACTGGTGCCTCACCAGTGACTGTTTTAAAATATGAGAAGGTTTTTATGCCTCATCCTGTGTGTGTGTTTGCTTCCTGTGTTTGTGTGCACGTGTGTGTCTTGTCTCCATGTCTTTGTCACGTCTGTGATGTGTTTATATGGGCCTGTTGTGTATCACTTGCATTATTGTTGTTTAACTCTAAGTCAGCTTTAATCCCGCTTGTCTATGCTCAAAGACAGTCTCGCCTTGACCATCCCATCTCACCAGGCAAAGTTTATCTTAGACAGTATTATACAATGTTTCTATCCCCAAGCTTCTTCCTTTTTAAAAACTGGTAGGGTTTATGATCTGAGAGAGAGCTATTTTGCTGCTATTTCTAGCAAATCAAGTGGCCAAATAGATGCTGTATGTGTTTATAATGCTGTGTGTGTGCGTATAGTCATTTAATGTTTGTTTCTCGTGCCATTACTTGTTTCAGTCATTGGACTGTGACCATGCTGGGGCTCGGCCTTACAGGGCTTTAGTGAAACAAATAGACCCCCAACGCTTAAATTTTACATCTGGTACTTATGCTGATCTGTGCTGATAAGTCGTGGGGATGTAAACAAACCAACACTGGTTGTCGAGTGGTGGTGGTGGTGGTGCAGATGCAGACACTAGCACACACAGACACAAATACACGCCTCCCCCCTCTCTCTATCTCTCTCTATATATATGTATGTATGTATGTATGTATGTATGTACATACACACACAAGCACAAGGCTTCCATCCAGTTTCTGTCGACCAAATTCCCTCTTAAGGCAATTGTTGTACAACGTGTATGCATTTTTCATGCAAAGCTGAATTATTACCATAATAATAATAATAATAATAATAATAATAATATTTAAATAGTCACCTTGTAGTATGCCAAAAATCCACAGATTACGGTATGATGTGATTTTCTTACAGTACTCATGCTTAGCCAATAAATCTACCTACCTATATATATATATATATATATATATATATATATATATATAAATGTATACACATAAGCCAACTGCATTAATGCATTTGTGTTTTATCACTTATCTCAAGGATTTCTACTCACCATTGTAGAAAAGACTGGTTGGTTGGTTGGCTGGCTGGTTGGTTGCTCATTCTACCTTATTTCTCACCTGGTCACCTGAAGTCATTTGATATTTCTTGTATTGTTACCTTCTTCACATTTTGACCATAAAATACAGACACATACATAACAGCTCTGTGTGTATACACGCACTCATATATGCATGCATACATGCAAAAACACATATATACATACAGACACACACACAAACACACATAAGTCTCTGCCACACACACACACACACACATACACATGCACATACACACGTCCCCAGCACACGTGTTTATTTAGATGATGTTGCTGCAAAATGTCTTAAAATCAGTTAATTAGAAATATTCAAGCTAATTGTTTTTTGTATGACCTGGACAGAGTAGAAGATGATGATTGTGGTGGTAGTAGCGGTGGTGGTGGTGGCAGTAGGGATGGTGATGGTTATAGTAGTAGTGATGGTAGCAATGGTGGTGGTGGTAATGGTAGTGGTGATGGAACTGAATGTACTTTTGCATCAGCACTGTAGTTAGTCAGCACAAGTGAACCTATCTATCCAAAGACCCAGTCTTCAGTGACGTGGCATTGCTTTACTACTACTACTACTACTACTACTACCACCAATACTATTACTATCACTGTCGTTACTCCTGGTGGTGATGATGATTATCTCTGCCTTGTTGAAGACTTAAATATTTCCCACCCAGAGAGACCTCTCTCTCTCTCTCTCTCCCTTTTTCTCTCCCTCTCTCCCTCTCTCTCTCCCTTTCT
>NC_069001.1:13608912-13614672 GCF_001194135.2 Octopus bimaculoides | reverse complement strand
GCCTCTCCTCCTCTCTTTCCTCTCCCCCCTCTTCAATCTACTCTCTGTTTATCTTTCTCTCTCTCTCTCTCTCTCTCTCTCTCTCTATCCCTCGGTCTCTTTTACTGTCTCTCTAAGTTCGTTCATGTTGTTAAATGACTCCGGCTTTGGATCATCTGAAGGAGTATTCTTTCATTATCTCTATCATTTTTTTCTCTTCCAATTCTGACTGTTGAGCCTCGTCTTCTCTCCTCTTTCTCCGTCTCCCCACCCTCTGCAAGAATGGCTGGTGCCTGTGGATGTTGGCACCTTCTAGTTCTAGGTTTCAAATCTTTAAGGGCTTGGCTGGTATCCAGTTTCTTTCCTTATGGTAAGTAGTTTGTCATTTCGAATTTATTTATTTCATCATCACCATCGTCACGACCATGGCATTTTTGGCTTTTTATGTGCTACATTAAAATTCCACCAAGGTAAACTTTGCCCTTACACTGTTTTGTTTAGAGTGAGGGGACTTGTTGATAAAATAAAAGTACCAGACAAATGCTGGGTGGTGATGGAACTGGCTAACATTCCTCAAACAAAGCTGCAGGCCTCATACCTAGGGCTTCATCAACTTTTTAAAATTCCATTTGAAAAGAAGATGAGGGTTGAGAAGGATGTGCTGCCTCCTCCCCAGTAAATTTGTTGAAAGGTGGGTGAATGTGATGAGGTGGGCCTACTCTAAGCTGGTGCTTGTAGGTTGGGGTGTATGGAGGAGAGAGTCACACTTGCCATGGAATTCTCAGTGAGTAGGGTGGTTTAGGATCTGTGGGATCCCTTGGTTGCTCCTGGGTGGCATCTCCTCCTGATTGGGATTTTGTTTGATAGGATCATTTTGCAAATTGTTGTTTTATTGTTTACATGTTTTTGTGTAAATCCCCACCTTTTTTCTTTTGTGTTTTCCCTTAATACTTTTGTGTCGCTACTGGTTTAGTGCTAAAATTAGATTATTATTATTGAGTGAGAGAGCAGTGCATGCCCTCGAAGTGACACTTGGGTAAAATATACGGAACCCATTATACCCATCGTGACTAACCGTCTGATAGGGGAACACAAAGCACATGCATCACAACCACATGTGCGCGACATGGTGATCTTATATCAAGATAAACAGCGCATGACCTCGCAGGTGGGGTCCAGTTAGAATTTTCTTCAGGTCGAGTAGCCCATCCCACTCAAAAGGTCCCTGAATAAGGTTTAAGGAGGTTGAGCAAAACACTCATGTTTCCAAAGGTGAACTATTCAAACCCCAAAGAATTCCTCTCAACACATGGCTATTATTATTATTATTTTATTCTTTCAGGGGGGGGGGGGGGTCAATGAAATAAGTACCAGTGGAGTGCTGGGGGTCAATGTAATTTCAGACTTTGTGCTTATGATAGAAAGGATCATCATTATCATCATCATCGTGTTGTTTATATTTTATTTCTTACTTTTACAGTATTTTTTTTTTTAACGTAGTGAATGTTTGTTGTAGTTACTGTCGTCATTATTGTTTAAGCCTAGATCAGACTCATGATCAAAGCTACTCCAAACATGACCAACCTGTTTAGTAAACCCAAATACAACGAATATCTTGAGCTACATTATTTGACTTGATTATTTTCCCCACTCCATTTCATGTAGGGATTTGAAAAAGATTTATCAAGCAACCATGTGTAAGCTTCCTCGTGAGCACATGTAGCAGGCATGACTGAATGGATGATTTGATTGATATTGCATTGATATTCACGTCTGTGAGTCTGAAGAACCATTGTGCTGCTGAGCATCAATACAACATAATAGGATATGATTTAACCCTTTTCACCCCAACCTAACCTGAGATTGAACCTGGTTCTTCAATATAAGCTTCCTGTTTTAAAACAATGTAATTTAAAACCTCCCTTAAAATTTCATGTTTATTTATGTCTCAAACACCAGATAAATGATAGTAAAATTGTTTTACTAAATTCTTCATTATTTAAAAAAATTTATTTAAAAAAAACTGTGCCCCAGCATGGCCACAGCTCATGAGCTGAAACTACATAAAGTGAAAAAAAATGAAATTTGTACAGAAATATGACAACAAAAGGGTTAAGGGAAATTTGGCTGCTATTTCTGATAGATTGTGTGACCATGTATTGGCTCAAGTTCCTGTGGTTATACAGCTTAGTCTTAACTGTATCCACAGAAGACTTGGGCTGTTAACTTAGCCATGCATGCTAGGCAGTGGTTCTCATCTAGGGTCCATACGGCCCCTGAGGGTCAATATAAGATTTTTGGGGGTCCACAATAGTATTTTAAGGGCCCCTGAAAAAATGTTGCTTTAGATGTATGTATTGCAAGGAATAGTTAGGTTCAACTTCAAGTTAATGTGCAAATAAGAAAATAGGGATTTCGAAAGAAGTTTCTGTAAAACTAGATTTTTAAACATATAATGGCTCTGTGTGTGTGTGTGTGTGGGGGGGGGGGCTCCACCAGAATAACTTTAATAATCAAAGGGGTTTACGGGTGAAAAATGGTGCAGCAGGTGCATAGTGTAATGACGTGCATTTTACACACACATAAATATTTGTCATCGCTTTGTTTATATCTGCATGCATTTTAAAAGCGTGCTTGTTTACACGTGCAGGCATAGCATGACTTGTCCATGCACGAATACTGAACAGCATGCTCATTTTTTTGATTGTGTATACACAAAGATGTATACACGGGCATATACACACATATACACACATAGAACACGTGTGCATGTGCATACGTTTTTAGTGATGCATGTATTCATATATGAAATGCCATGTTTATAGACAATGAGGTATATATATATATATATATATATATATATAATATAGGATAAAATCTTTATAAGAATTTATCAAGTAGTCAGCGTGAAAAAACTTCATAATGAAAAAAAAACTCATCATTTTTTTCCATAAATATATATAATTTATATATGGGCATTAACTATATAGTAATGCCTCACGCTTAGAGGGACTAAATAAGTCAAAAACTACCAATGTATAAACATACACACACTCATGCACACATTTACCTGCATATATGTGTTTGTGTGTATGCATATTTGTGTGTGTGTGTGTGTATTCATGTATGCATGTATGCATACACATGCATCTACATGCATTTTAGAATTTATAACTTCTAAACAGACACGTGCATGTGTTTGTAAAAGCATTCGAAAATGCACATGTATATTCATGTAACAGTGCATTGATAAGCATACAAAAATGCATGTGTATATATACATGCATATGTATATATACACATGCAATTCCACACTGATGTTTGGGTGCCTGTTGCTACTGATGTATATACACATGTTTACATAAGTGCTGTTTCTCTCTCTATATACATATACATGTACGTCTTGTTAACATATATACCTTTGAGTACATATACACATTATTACCATCAAGATGTCCATAGGTATATATAATACCTCTCTTCATTATACAGGTAGGTAAATTATATGCATATATATGTTTATATAAACATCTCATTCTTCATTACATATACAAGCAGATTATACATATGTACCTATTCTTCATTATTTAAGTAGAATATATATACATATTTATGTGTATATAAACAACTCATTTTTCATAACATATTGATAAATGATATATATGTGTATATGAGTGCATATAAGCACCTCATTCTTCAATACATACGTAAATATATTATATATGCATAGATATGTGTATTTAAACACATCATTCCTGCCTGTAAATTCAGTCTATATGTATGTGGCAGACGTTAAATGATGATGATGATATATATATATATATGCATACACACCTGTGTGCCTGGACACATACCTGTATTATATATATATGTGTTAAACAGTAAATGATATATATACATGCATGCATATACACATCCATCCGTATGAATATATATATATATATATATATATATATATACACACACTAGACTGTATATATCTAGGTGTTTGATAGTTGGCAGCATACATTCCAAGCTCTGCACTTACATAACAATTCTACTCTTCTCACCATTTATCTCACTCCCTGTCTCCCCTCTCTCTCTCTATCTCTGTCTCTCACCTTCAACAGTTGTAGCAGTAAATGAATTCCAGGATACTCTGGTTGAAAGTTTCCCTCCTCCTCCTCCTCCTCCTCTTAGAACATCTCTGCTGTTTTCTGTGAAACTCTGCAAACTTCTGTATCCGCCCAGTACTTGTTCCAGTCACCTCTCGTTAGGTAGTTCGATAGTAACTCACCTCTCACCTCTCATTGTAGCTGGAAAGCTGTCTGCCACAGCTGTAATATTACAACCACAACAACAGCAACACATATACATGCTCTTTCACCTTCTCTTTCCTCCTCTCTCTCTCTCTCATTCATTTCAGTTTATAGTGACATGGCTGGAACTAATCTTTTGCTTGTTTCAGTGGTCGGACTGTGGCCATGCTGGGGCACCAGCCTGAAGGGTTTTGTCGAATAGATCGACCCCAGTGCTTATTTATTTTTTAAGTCCGGTACTTATTTTATCATTGCTTTATGCTGAACCACTAAGTTACTGGGATGCAAACAAACCAACACTGGTTGTCAAACAGTGGTGAGGGTGCACAAACACAAATACATGTACGCACACAATGGCCCTCTACACTTGTTTTCATCGACCAAATCCATTCACAAGGTTTTGGTTGGCCTGGAGCCATAGTAGAAGATACTTGCCCAAGGTGCTGTGCAGTGGGATTGAACCTGGAATTGCATGGCTAGAAAGTGAGTTTCTTAATTGCACAGCCTCCAAACTTGATGCACCAGTTACCCTAATCATCTCACCATCTACCTACCTGTACATACCTGCATCATGTACCTGTATCTCTTTACCTGACTGAACCCACTGGCTCATGGGTGTGCAAATCCTTCTCTTCTCCCTATAAAACTCTCTCTCTCTCTCTCTTTCATCTTCAAAATCACAACTAGCTTCCCTGATTTCTGTAGCCCTTTTACTTTTTTAGGACAGAATCGCCTGTGAGACTTTTTCTTTCTGGTATCTGAGATACAAAGTCACCTGGGTCAGGCTTTGCAAATCTTTCTGTTTTCCCCAATTCACTCTTTCTTTCTTCCTTCCTTCCTTCCTTCCTCCCTCCCTCCCATCCATCCATCCATCCATCCATCCATCCATCTATCTACAGTCCCCCCAACCTCATGCTAGGCTGTCTGATCCCTTTAAACTGTTTCAGTACCAAATTACCAGCAAGGTGTCTGCTTCTAGTGTCTGAGTTACAAAAACCACCTGTTTTAACTAAATTTATTTCATGTTTAAAGTGAAAACCCTCTCACCATAATTTTATTTCAGAACCTTTTTAAGTTATATTGATAATGGAATTATTATATAACTTGTGCCGATGATTCCAGGTTCAGTCCCACCATGTGACACCTTGGGAAAGTGTTTTTACCATGGCCTCAGGCCAAACAAAGCCTTGTGAGTGGATTTGATAGACGGAAACTGAAAGAAGCCTGTCGTATATATATATATTTATATTTCCAAGGTTTCAAATTTGTATATTTAAAAGAGATAGAGACTTCGAACTTGACAGATCTATATTCCATTTATTCAATTATTTACCATCCGATGTCAACATTTCTGTGCCCAAACCTATCCAGCGACTGATCCGTTGGATGTCTGACGTTTGGCACTTCCTCAGGAATGGTTTCCATCAGAATAAATTACGAAAAAACACAAATAACGAACATAACAAATTATTAAAAATTGCTT
>NC_069001.1:13607815-13608737 GCF_001194135.2 Octopus bimaculoides | reverse complement strand
ATATATACACACACACACACATATATATTTATGTGTTTGTGTGTCTGTGTTTGCCCCCACCAATCTTTGCTTGACAATCGATGTTGGTGTGTTTACATCCCTGTAACTTAGTAGTTTGGGAAAAGAGACAATAGAATAAGCACTAGGCTTATGAAGAATAAGTCCTGGTGTTGATTTCAACTAAAATACCTTTAAGGTGATGCTCCAGCAAGGCTGCAGACAAACGACTGAAACAAGTCAAAGTATATGTGTGTGTGTGTGTGTGTGTGTGTGTGTGTGTGTGTGTGTTGAATTGAAATACATACAAGCTTCGTTTGGCATCATTATAATTGATGATTTGGTATCTGGAAACTGAAAGGAACCCCATTGTATATGTGTGTGTTTGTGTCTGTGTCACCACTTGACAACCGGTGCTGGTGTGTTTATGTCTCTATAACTTAGCACTTTGACAAAACAGACCAATAGAGTAAGTACCAGGCTTAAGAAGGAAAAGTTCTGGGATCAATTCATTTGAGAAAAAACTCTTTAAGGTGGTGCTTCAGCATGGTCACAGTCTAATACGTGAAACAAGTAAAAAATGTGTGCATGCATATGTGTGTGTGTGTGTGAGAGAGAGAGAAAGAGAGAGAGAGAGAGAGAGAGAGCGCGAAGGAGTCTCCATGTCATGACATTGCATGATAGTCGTAAATGAACATCACCATCAGACAAGCGGTGTCATTTGTGTCTAGTCTTCCAATAAAACATGTCTGGCCACAAGGAAGTTTATTACCTTGCTTGGAAACAGGTGAGGGTTGGCAAGAAGAAGAGCATTCATATCCAGAAAATTTGTCCCAGCGAAATCCAACTGACTGACCCATGCAGACATAGGAAAGTGGACGTGGTGGTGGTGATGATGATGATGGTGGTGGTGGTGTTGTATCTT
>NC_069001.1:13605954-13607060 GCF_001194135.2 Octopus bimaculoides | reverse complement strand
CCCCCAGCCTGATTTCTGTTATAGATAACGGAAAGACTAAGGCAGATGGTCACCTGGTGTTTATGGTGAGAAATACATGCATGTTGTGTTTGTGTGCATCTTGTGTTGTATGGTTTCATCTGTGTGTGTGTATTTGTGTGCCTGTGTGTGTGTGCCTGTGTGTGTGTGCCTGTGTGTGTTTTGTATGTATGCTTGCAGCTGTGTCTGTTTTTTTTGTGTACTACATATGTGTGTGTGTGTGTGTGTGTGTGAGAATGATTTCTGCCTAGATAGCTCTGTGTGGATAGCTCTTAAGTCATGTGATACTCTGCAGTGATTAGTTTACTTCTTTCTCAAAAGAAAGGGGACAGTGGCAAGGTGTCAGGGTGGACTCTCAATATGCAAATGTGTCAGTGCGTGTGCGTGTGTGTGTGTGTGTGTGTGTGTGTCTCTGTGTGTGCACATGTCCATGTATATGTTTATGTAAGTGTGTCCTTATGTGTATTTCTGTATGTGTATTTCTGTGTGTGTATGCAACTAAATGGCAGATATAATTCCATTGACTCTAATAGCCTTTGGATCTGTTTCATCCCTAATGGAAGGTGCAACAGCTTGGTTCACTTTGAACATGTCTACAATAACAACAACAACAACAACAACAACCCACAACCAGTACAATATTTCATTTCGTCTAACCACATCTATGCATCTATGCCAAGCAATAGCTCCACTGGCGGTGGTGGCGACTGTTGTTGTTTAAACTAGTGCTCCACAACTGGTATTCTATGGCAGGGGTTTTTGAAACTTTTTGACTTGCGGACCCCTTAATAATTCAGGCTTTACCTTAGGGACCTTATAAACACTTATGAAATTTATACATAAATATTTGCTTGAAATAACATATATTTTTACATTTGTTTATTTAACAGTATTTAACAAATAGGTTTATTGTCAATTAAAAGATTTCGATTAAAAAACATATATAAAATCAAATTGCCCATAAAAAGTATTTGCTGTCCACGGACCACAGTTTGAAAACCCCTGTTCTATGGCACACTGGTGTACTGGTGTGCCATGAGATGATGCTAGGTGTGCCGCAGTGTGACCTGAATATTTTTTTTTTCCTA
>NC_069001.1:13601852-13604839 GCF_001194135.2 Octopus bimaculoides | reverse complement strand
TTTGCCGAACCGCTAAGTTACAGGTACGTAAACACACCAGCATCGGTTGTCAAGCGATGTTGGGGGACAAATACACACACACACACACACACACACACATACACGCACACACGCACATATATATATATACACACATGTATACGACAGGCTTCTTTCAGTTTCTGTCTACCAAATCCACTCACAAGGCTTTGGTCGGCCCGAAGCTATAGTAGAAGACACTTGCCCAAGGTGCCATGCAGTGGGACTGAACCTGGAACCATGTTGTTGGTAAGCAAGCTACTTACCACACAGCCACTCCTGCGCCTATATTCTTCATATTCTGAGTTCAAATCCCACTGAAATCAACTTTACCCTTCATCCTTTCAGTATGGATGAAATAAGGTACCAGTCATTAATTCACGTTGATATAATTGACTTAATCTCTCCTCAAATTTCTGATATCTTTCTTGTGTTAGAAGCAACTACAATGGGTGCTTGAATTATTAGGGTATCAGACGAAATGTTTTGCAGTGTTTGTCCCAACTCTTTACATTCTGAGTTCAAAAGCCATCGAGGTCAGCTTTGCCCTTTACCCACACCAATCAAGTACCGGGGTCCATATAACTGACTGCCCTCTTTCCTCAAATTTCCAACATCTTGCTTATGTTCAAAACATGACAGTGGACAGCTGGAATCCTGAGTGTCGGACAAAATGTCTTGCTGTATTTGTCCCATCTCTTTACATTCTGAGTTCAAATTGCACTAAGGTCAGCTTTGTCTTTTATCCCTTTAGGGTTCAGTAAAATGAATTAACATGAATTCAATTTAATCAACTACACCTCCCCACACTCCCCAAAATTTCAGGGCCCCAAGCTATTGTTAGAAACATTTTGTTGTTGTTATTGTTTAACTCTAGTTCAGCCCTGACCCTTCTAGTCACATCCCTGCCATTAATTTTTTCATATGAGGGGTATTTGGCTGCTATTTTGAGTAGGTCAGGTGACTGCCTAGATTCACCATCACCAGCTGGAGGTGGGGTATTTATATATATATATATTATATATATATGTATGTATGTATGTATATTGTTTAGGCTTCTCTGAATAGCCCCTTTGTCAGGGGGGGGGGTGATCCCTCCACCCTTACCCCACATACACTGACTTTGTATTGAAGTGGCTGTGGGGCATAGAGCACATGTTATAGATATTAAACCAGCCTGGTGATTAAACTCTGACCTTTGACCTCATCTGTGACCCCTGACAGCTGATGCATGGTATATCTATGTACTACAGTTTATTGATGTTGGACCTGTTTGTTTATATTCCATATTAATTAATGCATATGTCTATGTTTGTGTGTGTATGCATGTACATGTGTATGTCTGCATATTTGAGTGTGTGTATGTGTGATGGTATGTGTGTATCTACATATGTGTGTATGCTTGGATATATATATGTGTGTGTCTCCGTGTTTGTGTGTATGTTTATGTATATGTATTTTCATGTGCATGTGTGTGATTAGATTTGTGTGTATGTGTATGTATATATATATGTGAATCTGTGTGTGTTTGTATTTATATATGTGTGTATGTCTGCATGTGTCTGTATATTTATGGAAATGTGCATATGTATGTATGCATGTATGTGTGTAGATGTATGTATATATATATATATATATATATATATATATATATATATATATACACATATGAATACACACACATGCAGATTGATGAAACATCTGTAATAGCTAAAGATTAATGATTTTGTATGTATTTCTCTCTCTCTCTCTCTCTTTCACACACAAACACACACACACGTTTTGCTGGTCAAACATTCCTATAATGTTCATGATTCTGTCCCTCTCACCAGACTCTCTGCTACCAGTTTTATACAAACTCTTTTATAGGACCACACACAATGTATGTTTATAGATCATTGTTATTTCAACTACAATGCAATATATAATTTTTATGGTTTCTATGTGGGCATGTTATGCCACATGTCCATATGGAATGGGTCTATCTGATATGACTGTCTGTCTGTCTGTCTGTCTCTCTGTCTCTCTGTGGTAAGAAGTTTGCTTCCCAACTACATGGTATCAGGTTCAGTCTCACTGCGTGGCACTTTGGGCAAGTGTCTTCTCCCATAGCCTCGGGCCAACCAAGCCTTGTGAGTGGATTTGGTCGATGGAAACTGACAGAAGCCTGTATGTATGTATGTATGTGTGTTTGTGTGTGTGTCTTTCTGTATATGTTTTTCCCCACCTCACCATCACTTGACAACCGATGTTGGTGTGTTTATGTCCCTGCAAGTAAGCAGCTCAGCAAAGGAGTCTGATTGAGAAAATATCAGGCTTAAGAAATAAGTATTTAGGTTGATTCGTTCAACTAAAATTCTTCAAGGCAGTGCTCCAGCATGGCCTCTGTCTAATGACTGAAACAAGTAAAAGGTAAAACGTGTGTGTGTATGTGTGTGTGTGTGTGTGGTGTCTGCTCCATCTATGCAGATGATTGGCAGCTCTCTAAGCTTCTTCATTGTCAATGGCATTTCTGACATTCCATTTATGACCTCTCCAATGACTGACTGCTCAATCTCACTTCTTGGTTTGAAGCATAGGTGACCCATGAGAAAGTTGTAACCCCCACTGGATTAACCAGATCACTTTATCAGATATGAATCCCTCTAAACTGTGTCAATCAACTGGCAAACCCTTTCACATACTACAGGTGCCCGATCACTCTGTTCAGGATGAATGGCATTGCATAGAGTTGGTCTTTGGTGGGACTACTGGTGGTCGACTTGCCCCCAGCCCTGGAAGGGTGTACATGGCCACATGTTTGTTTATAACCTCCAACACTTAATGTTCTCATTCAGGTTCTGATGAGAGCCCCCCCCCCCCTCCAAAGCCAGCGTTTTATAGTCACATGATTGACTTTACCGCCACCTGCAAATGTGACCTTAGCGACGTGTGTAACGTGAAGTGCAGAGTTTGACACAGATCACAGG
>NC_069001.1:13599105-13601174 GCF_001194135.2 Octopus bimaculoides | reverse complement strand
TATATATATATATATATATACATATACTGTGTTTCTAAAATCTCTTATGTCTGTCTGTCTGCATGTATCGTGTATACATTTGTGTTTATGTGTGTGTGTGTGTGTGTGTGTGTGTGCATGCTTATTTACATTCATTTGTGTATATACATGTATGTGCTTGTGTATGCATTTGTGCATGTGTATATGTATGCACATGTGTATATTTGTATACACATATATACAGAGCTGTCTTACTGGCATTACGGGTCCCTGGGAAAATCAATGCACTAGGCCCTATAATATTTATTGACAGCAGCCCCCAAATACATAGATCATAGCTGAGCCCTTAGATTTGGGAGGCCCCTTGGCAAGTGCTGATTGTACCCTAGCTGGTGATGGGAGCACTGTTTATGCATGCAAGATATTTGCATAAGTAAGTATGCATATTTGCATGTGTGTATGTATACATGTGAGTGTAATTATAGATAGATTTGTCTGTAGGTGTATGTGGACATCTATACATGCCTGTATACGTCTCTACTTTTGTATGTATAATTACGTTTGTAACTATACACATCTGTACTTGTGTATTTGACAAATGTGCAATTACACACACACACATATAATACATATATAAACACATGCATGTGTGTGTATGTATGTGTGTGTATATATATATATATATATACACATATATACAAACACACATGCACATTCATATATATACACACATAAACACACATGCACTTATATATATATATATATATACATATATATATATATGTATCTATCTCTCTCTCTCTCTCTCTCTATATATATATATATATATATATATATATATATATATATATAGAGAGAGAGAGAGAGAGAGAGAGAGAGAGAGAGAGAGATAGATAGATATAAGTATATACATATATAAACGCGTGTATACACATACACACATATATGGTCATGTGTACACTTGTGTTTATATATATACATATATAAATGCGTGTATATACACACACACATATATATGGTCATGTGTACATTTGTGTTTATATATATACAAATGTACATATGTAAGCATACATAAGTGCATATGTATTATACATGTATACACACACGTGTGTGTGTTTGATCTATATGTATTTGCATATGTATGTATATGTGTATATGTATTTGATGTCTGCTTAGATATGAATGACTACATGTGTATATGTATGCTTACACATTCTTACATGCTCATATATACATATACTTATATACAGGTTCTTGAGTGTGTGCACATATACATGTGTGTGTGTGTGTGCGTGTGTATGAGGGTGTGTATGCATGTGTGGATGTGTATTCTCAGCTCCATGCTATCACTGTTTTATGCGGTTTGCTATCCAAATTGACTTCATTGATTGCAATAACGGTGTCTGTTTTTTTTTTTTTCTCTTTTTCTCTTCTCCCCTCCTGCCACTTCTTCTTCTTCCTCCTTTTCCTTCTCCCCTTCCTCCTTTTCCATCTCCCCCCTTCCTCCTCGCCCTCTTCTATTTTTACCATTCCTTTCATGTTATAATTAACTTAGCATTGAATGTATCTTACATACTTACATATATATATACACACACACACTCACATGCATATATGTATGTATGTATATATATGTATGTAGATGTACATTTAATTTATTTATATATTTATTTCTTTGGAAACGGTGATGGTGGCTGTAGAAGGAGGCTGCGAAAATGGCAGCGTCGATTCTTTTAAAGCATGGGACTTAAAATGGTTTGCGGCATTTACTTATGTCATTTTATGCCTTTTTTTCCTGACCAATTCCTTTTTTTGTGGAGGTAGACGTGAGTAGTGGTGTTAGTTCCTGGGTCAGTAGAAGAATTTAAGTACCTGTCATATTTGTAGGGGGTCTGCTGTAATGAAGTATAATGTCTCCTTAGAATCTGTGTTCTAGTTTCTGAGGTCAGCTTGGCTTCATCAGTCTTGGGTGAGGGTCGATAAAAGTTAAGTTTCTACCAATTGCTGGATGATGGTGGTGGTGGTGGTGGTGGTGGTGGTGATGGCAGTGGTTATGATCATGGTGGTGGTGGTGTCGGCAATGATGTTTG
>NC_069001.1:13595523-13597996 GCF_001194135.2 Octopus bimaculoides | reverse complement strand
CAGCAGGGGTTTTCAAACTGTGGTCCGCAAGGACAAGACAGGGGGTCCGTGGACAGCAAATACTTTTTATGGGCAATTTGATTTTATTTATGTTTTTTAATCGAAATCTTTTAATTGACAATAAACCTATTTGTTAAATACTGTTAAATAAATAAATGTAAAAATATATGTTATTTTAAGCAAATATTTATGTATAAATTTCATAAGCGTTTATAAGGTAAAGCCTGAAATATAAAGGGGTCCGCAAGTCAAAAAGTTTGAAAACCCCTGCCCTACAATGCTAGCTGCTTTCCATGCCATATTGCCCTTAACCCTCTTGGGACATCCAGGCCGATTGATCGGCTCTAGCAATACAAGCTGAAAGGACTTTGAGGGTGATCCATCAGTCTGATGGAACAAATGGTTGGTTTTGAAGTGTAATAGTTAATCAGAGATTGTCTTTCAGTAGATGTATCTCAATGGAAAAAGAATTTTGGTCCTTTTCACTACGCATACTAAAACACCAGGTCCCTCAAAAATGATAAGGGCATCATAAAACATGGCCCAGGTGCTGCAGGCTTCTCTTCCTAGCTTGAGTTAGACTGAGGGGATAGTAAAAGGACTGACAATGTGACAGCTTTCCGGTTGGTTCTGTGACAGTAGGCTTCTTCTCATCTGGGCTGCCACATTCTGTGACACCTTCTCCAGTAGCAACTTGGTGTTTTCAGCTACCAGTCCAGGCTTTGCTGCTCGTCAGTCTGAGAACAAACTGTGAAAGTAACTGTCACTCTCTGATGGGCTCATGGTCGAGCCTATGGCAATGGAGACCTCCAGCGTTCTTGCCCTCTAGACCATATCCCTGTTCGCTATTATCAGGGCGGTGATGACTATCTACAAGTGCAATCCTTTTGAACCAGAGTGGTTATTTCAGTTAGTCTCCCTTGCTGTCTTCTGCGGCAGCATCTTTTCCATCTTGTCTGTTAGGGCCACGAGGCAGTTTGAATTACAGAAAATATAAATATATGAATGAATAAGAAAAGAAAGATGTGTTGGTTTACTAGAAAGCAAACATTTTAAATTAGAAAAAAAATTGTGAAGTATATTCGCCACTTAAATGCGGCTAAACTCTTAAGGGTGGATGTTACTGTAGCTTTTAGCCCCAGGAGAACATCTCCTCCAGCTGGCTATTGACACCCTTTCTGTGCCCTGTTGGTATTTGCAAAAGGAAGTCATCCTTCCCATCGTCGATCTGACGTGATACGCAGGGACCTGGGTTTCTTAGGGTTTAGCTGCGTTTAGGTGGCGAATATACTTCACGTTGTCGTACAGTTATTGTTTATACCTCGTTCAGAGATTTAACATTAAAAAAAAAAAAAATTCCCTCTATGAATTTTGGAGGGAGCATTTGGTAATTGAAACATTCTAATATTTTGGGATACATTTATGGGGTGCAGGTATGTCTAGGCCTGGGCTGATTTAAAGTCTTCTGAGTAAATTTGTTGGATGGAAACTGAAAGTGTGGTCCTGAGTTGACTATCGGAATTATCAGTTTCCATTGCAATCATTTGAGTGTAGCATTCATGGCCTGCACAAACAGATCTACTTCGATTAAATATTTGCCCTGTAAGTCACAGTTAAAACTTCGAAAGGGGTAGTCAAACATTCTAATATTTTATATAGGCACTTATATTTACATGTGCATACATAAGCACAGGCATGGCTGTGTGGTTAAGAACTTTGCTTTTCAACCACACAGTTTCCGTTGGGCTCAGCCCCATTGAGCAGTTTTTTGGGCAAAGGTCTCCTACATTTGCCCTGGGCTGACCAGACCTTGTAAGTGAATTTGATGTATAGAAACTAAAAGCCTGTCATATTTATGTGTGTGTGTATGTGTTTGTGTGTTCTTGTCTCTGTCTTCATATCATGTGATTGCAAATGAATGTCACTGCCATATTATAAGTGGTGCTATTTATTTACAATCTAGCATGCAAATTAGTCTGGCCATTGTTCGTGGAAGCATGTGACTTAGTGGTTAAGGTGTTGGGTTCATGATCGTAAGGTTGTGGTTTCAATTCCTGGACTGGCAGATGCATTGTGTTCTTGAGCAAAACACTTCATTTCACATTGTTCCATTCAACTCAGCAAGCAAAAATGAGTAATCCTGCGACAGACCGGTGTCCTGATCAAGTGGGGAATATTTACGTCATGGAAACCAAGAAACCAGCCATTTTGAGTCGGTATGACTCGAGAGAGAAACTTAATTGTACAGTTCACATTTGAATGAGGAAGGGAAATATTACCTTACATAGAAACAGCTAATGGTGGCGACAGGAAGAGGATCTCTATGAAGTTCCTCTGATCCATGCGAGCATGGTATAGTGGACATAAAACTAGTGATACTCTTTTACTTGTTTCAGTCATTTGACTGTGGCCATGCTGGAGTACTGCCTTTAGTTGACGGAAGGGAGGGGGGTCTTTACCCTTTACCATATGT
>NC_069001.1:13594510-13595513 GCF_001194135.2 Octopus bimaculoides | reverse complement strand
ACTGCCTTTAGTTGACGGAAGGGAGGGGGGTCTTTACCCTTTACCGTATGTGTGTGTGTGTGTGTGTATGTATGCAAACACATGCGTATGCGTGTGTTATCTAGTTGTATCAACATGTCATATAGTGTTTAGGGTATCTGGTGCTTATGATTGTAAGATCGCAAGTTCAATTCCTGGTGGCACGTTGCATCCTTGTTGGACCAGTCCACTTGGAAGTATCCCCGAGAACTATATTAAGGGTTTGTGTGTCTGTGGAATATTCAACCACTTGCATGTTAATTTCACGTGCAAGCTGTCCCATAGGCTGGATCAACTGGAACACTTGTCGTGATCGATGGAGTGTATCTACATGTCTGTCTCTCTCTCCCTCTCTCTGTGTTCACCCGCGCAGGGACACACATACACATATACATACATGCGCACACACACACACTATACTGCATAGTTCACAGCTGTGTCTGTTACCACCGCCTACAGCATCACTTCAGTTATTTTATACCTATACACAACCACTCCAAACACACACACATCCGTACACATATACTCTCTCTCTCATGCGTTCAATGGATTCAACAAGTTGTGGTGGAAGCTTGTATGTGGCCGCTCATTTTTGCTAGATATAACAGCGAAATCTCATTCAAATTGGATCCCACAAGAAAAGAAATTTGAAAAAAGCAATTCCATATCCTATGTATGTGTGTATGTTTGCATGTGTGTGTGTGTGTGTGCATGAAAGAGATAGAGAGAGGGAGGGAGGGAGCGTGTGAGAGAGTGTCTGTTGCTGAGGAGGGGTTGTGATGGTCACAGCTGGAGTGCCTTTGATAAAGACTGGTGAATCATGGCTGACCTGGGGCTAAACTACCAACACCGCCACCACCACTACCACCACCACTACTACCACCACCACTACTACCACTACCACCACCACCACCACTACTACCACCACCACCACTACTACCACTACTACCACTACCACCACCACTACCACCACTACCACCACCAC
>NC_069001.1:13590696-13594300 GCF_001194135.2 Octopus bimaculoides | reverse complement strand
ACTTAACCAATATACCTGCTGACTTGCTCTCAAACTTCAGCTTTTGTTGTTGTTAGCTCTATGATGAGGATGATGATGATGATGGTGGTGGTGATAATGCTTGTTGTTGTTGCTGAGATAGTTGTTGTTTTAGTTGGGGGGGAAAAAAAGTGAAGCTTTTTTTTCTTTCTATTTCCTGTGTGTTTGCATGTGTGTGTATCCTTTTGTTTCTCTTTTTCTGTGTGCATGTGTGTTTGTATTTTATATATATATATATATATACACACACACACAGACACATTATATATATATACACACACACAGACACATATATATATACACACACACATTATACACACACACACACATTATATATATACACACACACACACACACACATATATATATACTTGTGTGTACTTGTATGTATGTATGTATGTATGTACATACACTTATGCATATGTGGTTTGTATATTCTTCCCTCCTCTGTATGTGTACCTCTGTGTATGTGTGTGAATGTATGTATGTGTGAAACTGCATATGTATGTGTGTGAATGTATGTATGTGTGAAAATGCGTGTCTGTGTGTGTGTGTGTGTGTGTGTGTGTAGCATATGTGAATGTATGAATGTGAGATAAAAGAGGAAGTAGGGGGTGGATCACAATGACTTCTCCAACCTCCATTTTCATTATGATGTCTTTAAAAATTAAGGTCAGTGTGTGTGTGTGTTTGTATGTGTGTGTGGGGGTTGATGAGGAGGGGGAGGACCGTTTCCTGTCAGTTGGTGTTTTTGTTGTTTTTAGTTGTTTTCATTCCCATTTCTTTAATGGCATCTATCTCCATTCCTCCCCTCCTCTTCCTCCTCCTCCTCCTACTACTGCCGTTATTAATGGCCTGTGCTGTGTAGTTGTATAATGGCTTCTATCACAACCATCTCCACCACTGCCTCTGCTACAACAACAACAGCAACAACTGATGATTTTTATTAATGACTTACTACTATTATTACTACTACTACCACCACCACCACCACTACTACTACTATCACCACCACCATCTCTACTACTACTACTACTACTACCACCACCACCACCATCACTACTACTACTACTACTACTACCACCACCATCACTACTACTACTACTACTACTACTACTACTACTACATGATTATGTTCCTTCCTATCTTTTGTTATTTTATATTGTCTTGTTTGCTTTTTCTGAGCCCTTGTTGCTAATAACAAAATCATTAATGATTGTGCTGCAGTAATATCAACCCACTGCTATGCTGCTGCTGCCACCACCACTACCATTACTACTGCTACTACTACCTTATCTGACTTTAGGACAAGGCAAGGCATTATGGTAGTGGGAGGTGGAGCCCATGCCTGGCAGTTGAATCAACCTTTGGCATTTGACCTGACTTGACCAGTATTTAATTGAACCAATAAGAGAGCTACATGGTCGCTAGGTCTGCTAGAAATAGCTGCAAAGTCTTCCTCAAATCAAGCCATATTGTCTTCAAAGAGAAAAAGGGGTTAAGGCACAATGAACAAAAGTCCTTTATATATAAGAAAGGATGGTCATGGCTGGAATACTTTCGATCATAGGTTTTTTCAGTCAGAATTGACTTGGTGCTGGTGGTTTGGATCTGGATGGTGTTAGCTAAACAGCTGCAAGAATTTTCCAAGACATCAAACAACAAAAAGCCTGTATGTGATTTCTCATCTTGCTAAAAATAGCAGCCATATGTTTTCCAAATCATACTACCATCTTAAAAGGACAATGAAAGACATATGTCATATCTTTTACTTGTTTCAGTCACTGGACTGGGGCCATGCTGGGGCATTTACCTTAAGGGTTGTAACTGAAGAAATCACACCCCTTCCAATCAGTACATATTTCTGAAAGTCTGGTACTTTTTCTGTTGGTTTCTTTTGCTGGACTATTAAGCAGTGGTGGGACAAATGCAAAGCCACACACACACACACACGCATGTATATGTATGTATACACACACACATTGCAGCTCCCTCAGTTTCCCTCTACCAAATTCATTTGCAATGCATTGGTCAGCACGATCTATAATAAACACTTGTCAAGAAGCTGTGCAGTGGAACTGAACCTGAAAGCATGTAGTTGCAAAGCAAGCTTCTTAACCACACAGCCATATATATATATATAATATATATATATATATATATATATATATTATAATATATGAGTATATGCATATATATGTACATGTATGTACATACCTTCATCTACATGTATATATAGATGCATATCTGGGTACATGACATTGCAAAAAACCATGGACAAAGTGATAAACAGGGTACAGAAAACACACAGGCCACATAGAGAGAACATTTCCTTCATCAGCTGCCACCATTATAACACTGGCGTTTCGAAGAGTTATATATGTATATTTATATATATATATATATATTTGGGAAAGTTGTGGTTGGTATGTCCTTGCAAGGTGTCACTAGCTTTTGGTAATTATGTCAATGTTTATCCATGATTACATACATTATTATTATGTAAAGCATCCTACCATTATTAATTTGGTTGTGTGTGGTCCGATAGCTATTTGGCTGCTACTTCTAGCAGATCATGAAGCCTTTGCCCACCCCCACCGCCAACTTTGAGGCTTCCTTTTTTGATTCCTTTCCTTGTTTTCTAATTCCCTTCCACTTCTCCTCTCTCTACTCATACCTTAACCCCCACTCCATCATTTTGAGGCTTCACTCGTACTCCACCATACTCCACTATCATTACGTTATCTTGCCATGCTCATTAACTCTCTCAAGTTCTTATAACTAGATAATTAGGTAATATTATTCAGGTCAGCTTTCTGCCTCTTGTTCATATTGCTTGCTCCTCTTGTATTTTTATTTACTTGATGGAGGATGATTGTGGTGGTAGCTCAGTGGTATAAGCAGTTTATCAGCGTCTTTTTCCCAGCTTCTAGTTTTGAGTTCAAATCTTATTTAGTTTCATGTAAACTTTTTTTTTCAATCCTCAAATGGGGGTAGGCCACGGAAGGAAAGGAATGAAGAACAAACTTGCTTAGTCAGGGCTGCATAGGTTTACCCTAGCAGGACATAGATTGCTGTACAGTTCATCTTATACTGGAGCCCCAACAGTAACAGATTAAGAGTTAATTATGGAACGTGACCAGTCTGGGATTAGTTAAGCTAGTATTAATGTACTATTTTGGGTAATTTTTCAGATTAACACCTGCACGATCTTCACTAAGGTGTTAGGGTTTTAGGATTAGTTTTAGGGTTACGGTTACGGTTGGGGACGGAATTCCCTAACCCTAAAACCCTAACCGTAACCGTAACCCTAAAACCCTAGTGAAAATCGTGCGGGTGTTAATCTGAAAATTTACCCTATTTTGTGTGTGTGATCAGAAGAAAAGGCAGTGCCCATGACATTTTATAGGGACTTGATGACTGGTGGTGAGAGGGATGAGATAAAGGTGACCGCAGACCCTTTGTCGTCTGAAACCCCCTATTTTAATCTTGAGAGAGAGAGAGAGAGAGAGAGAGAGAGAGAGAGCCCATAGCTTACCACTTTAAACATTGGCATTCAGTCTTGTGTTCCCAGCTGCAACCGTAT
>NC_069001.1:13587387-13590288 GCF_001194135.2 Octopus bimaculoides | reverse complement strand
AAGACTGCATGCTGAAAAGTCCTTGGCTTTAGGGTATTGCGAAAGGCCTGGTTGGCGGCTCAACCTTCCAAGTTCTTTTACAGGGCTTAGAAAAACAGGACTGCTGCAATAATTGTATGAATCTGAGAGGGGAATATATTGAATAAAATCATAATTAACTGATTCTCCTGTATTTTCTTTTACCCAAAGCCAGGAACTTTTCAGCACCTTCTCGTATGTGTGTGTATGTATGTGTGTGTGTGTATATATATATATATATATATATATATATACAGATATGAATATACATACATACTCTCACATACCAGATATAAATTATATCTGTGTCACTCTGCTATATCTACATTATTTATAGACGTAACTTTTAATGAACAAACAAAATGCAGAAAATTAAGCAGTCATGCAGTGGAAGTTTTTTTCTTCCTTTTTTTGTATTAGTGTAAGTAAACAAATACGATATGACAAGAGAAGGTAGGTTAAACTACAATAATAACAATAAAAATAATAATAATATAATGATGATGCTGATGCTGATGATGATGATGATAGTACTAATAATAATAATAATAATGATTAAGAATAATAATAGACACCCAACAAATTAATAATTTCCTGCATTGGCAAATTTTCACATTGGTTGTGGCAGTGGTTGTGAGGGATGTGTGTATGGGGCAAACTTTTAATTTAGGTGTTTTTTCATGGTTTTTTTTTTTTTTGCTGTGTTTTTGTTTGATTGGTTCCATTTTAAGTAGGTACCAATTATTCTAAGTACTTTATCTATTTATTTTTGTTTTGGTTTATTAGTTGCAGAACCGAGTAAATACAGCAGAAACAGCAACAACAACAACATTAATGATGGTAACTCATAACATCTAAAGTAGGACATAGTTATAAACTACTCTTCCAGATTGTATCACTTCAACTACTTTTAACATCAGTGATAGGAACTATGTGGTACAGCATGTCACTAAGTGACTCACAATAAGCAACTCCAGAAGCTCTATGTTCTCAGTTCAAATTCTACCTTATCTTTTATCTTCTATTTGTTTCACTGCATCCATGCTGGGGTTACCACCACCACCTTAAAAAAAGTTTTAGTTGAATGAATTGGCCCTAGTACTTGTTTTTTTTTTTTTTTTTCTTTAAGCCTGGTGCTTATCGATTTTTGTTTTTGCCGAACCGCTAAGTTACAGGGATGTAAACACACCAACACCAGTTGTCAAGCAATAAGCAGGGGACAAACACAGACACAAAGACACACACACACACACACACACACACACACACACATACATATATACACACACTTCTTTCAGTTTCCAGCTACCAGAGCCTCTCACAAGGTTTCAGTTGGCTCAATGCTTTAGTAGAAGACACTTGCCCAAGGTGCCATGAAGTAGGACTGAACCTAGAACCATGTGTGGTTTCTATGGTTAGAATGCCCATGTGGGTGGGCATTCTAACCATAGAAACCATGGCAAAGTAGACATCAGAAAACTGGAGTTCAATGCAGTCCTGCAGCTCATCAGACATGGCATATCTGATGCCAGCATGGAAGATGGAATCTAAATGATGATAACCAGGTAGATGGACATTAAATGATGATGGATAAGTAGGAAGTGGAGGTGTCAATTGAACCTGGGTGGAACTTGCATCTAATTGCTTGATCTGTGAGAAATAGCCATTCAGTGTCTTCTAAATCACTTCCTCCAATATTAGAAAAGACGGAACATTTGGTTAATATTGTCTGATATAAATATCAGACATATTTCGGTCTGGTGGAAGATTAACAGATTTGTGAGAGTGTCAGACAAAATGCCTTACAGTATTTAATTATGTCACTTGACTTTCTGAGTTCAAATCCTCCCGAAGCCAAGTTTGAATTTCATTGTTTTGGTGCTTGATAAAATAAAGTCCTCATTGAGTGGTGTGGCTGATTAAACAGGTTTCACTCCTAACCAAGAAGAAAAAAAAAAAAAGTACTTGCACCTATGTTCGAAACCAAAGTCATATTCTTTCTATTTGGCATTTGTGAAATTTATTTTGTTTCTTTTTATTTTAAATACCGTAAATCCTCAAGTATAATCTGCACTTTTTTCCCCAAAATTTAAAGGTCAAAATTTCTAGTGCGTACTATATACGAGGTTAAAAATGAAAAATATTTTCTGAGCAAAATTTTCTAAGGGATAAATATGTAAAAGCAATTTACTTAATATTTATTTTTCACTGACGTTATTACTGTTATTTCTTTATTTTCTGCAAAGTGCACAAAAAAGCTACACGTTTGCATTATGTTATATATACAATAATAATAAAGGATGTTACCGTATAGACATTTACAAACCAAGGACGTTATATAAACCTCCTTGACTCAAGTTAGAGAAGGGGTGCGTATTATACACAAGGTTTAGGTTTTTCAGAGGTACAGCCCCCTAAAAATCCCCTGCGTATTATACTCAAGGGCGAACTATACTCGAGGATTTACGGTATGATTTTTTTATAAATTTTAATCATTAATTACAACTAATTTCTTTCATTTTTTTTTTTTTTGTCTCTAGACTCGACGACGCCAACGACAACAACAACAGGTTCCTTGAAAAAACCACGACGGAGTGGCCTATTGAATAAATTCTTCTGCTGTTTTGGTCCAAAAAACAGTGCTCCCAAAAATTCTTATCCAGTGCCTGCTGTGGAGCAAAACGGTAACACCAAAGTAAGTCAGATGACATACGCACTTTACACATGAATCTCATGACTTATGCATAAATATATACATGTATGTGTGTGTATGAATATATGTGTATATATGTATATATATGCATATGTATGTGTGTGTATATATATATATATATATATATATATATATATATATATATGTATGAATGTATGTGTGTGTGTGTA
>NC_069001.1:13586707-13587345 GCF_001194135.2 Octopus bimaculoides | reverse complement strand
TATATATATATATATATATATATATATATATATATATATGTATGAATGTATGTGTGTGTGTGTATATATCTATATATATATATGTAATTCTGTAACTGTTATGTTTCTATCTGTAATTTCCCATCCTACTCATATTTTGTTGTCTCTGTCTTGTTTTGTTTTTGTTTGTCCATCACTTCAGTGAAATCCCCCGTATCCTTGGTACTACCAGATGAGAGCGAGCAGTGTGATCGAATTTAAAGTTTACAAACTTAAAATGTCCTGGAACTGCACTTGTATTCTGGTCTCCATGGCTGACGAGAGGTTTCCCATATCTTCATGTCTTCTGTTCTTTTCCTGTTATCTATCTCCATGTCCCATTTTGAATTTCCATATATATTTGTGTATGTGTTGTGGATCCAGTTGAGTCGTATTTTTGTGACAATGATACAACATTCATATAAAATTTCCGTGAGTGTTATTGTGTGTCATCATCATTGTTTTTACGTCCACTTTGTCCATCCTGGCATGGGTTGGAGGAGACTTGTCAAGGCAAGTACTCTATGGTTGGATGACATTTCTGGTGCTGATTCTTACTTTTTAAAATTTTTTTTGGCAATATCCCTTGTGATCCTTACTTTTTTTTTTTTTTTTTTTTT
>NC_069001.1:13580911-13586697 GCF_001194135.2 Octopus bimaculoides | reverse complement strand
TTTTTTTTTTTTTTTTTTTTTGGCAATATCCCTTGTGACACTCGTATACCATTTTCCTTTACATTTCTAAGTTCAGATCCCACCTTAGGGCAGACCTTAACTATTCCTCCTTTTAAACACGAAATAAAAAAAACAACCACCAGACTAGTGTTGGGAGTCACTTTAATCAGTTACTTTGTAGTCCCAAACATCTGTTGTCCTCTGGTGCTCAGCATCTGTGATGAAAGTTTGGTGATGTGGGGAAGCTGATGACATGAACCCCAATACTCAATTGGTACTTTATCTTATCTGTCCCAAAAGGATGAACAGCAAAGTCAGCCTTGGCAGCATTTGAAATCAAAACATAAATAGTCAGAAGACTTGTTCCTATGCATGTTGCCCAATGCATTAACAATTCCCTCAGCTTAGCTCTTTAAAGGAGGAATTTTCGTCAACTGGCTTGACCAATAGTCAGAAGACATGCTCCTATGCATGTTGTCCTATGCATGCTGTCTTTAAAGGATGAATTTTGGTCAACTGGCTTGACCAAAATAAAATGTTTTAGTTATGATAGAGAAATAAGTCAGAAAATGTAGGTATGTTTTCTCTATTTATATACAGATATAAAATGTCTGGATTTTCTTAACCCTTTTAAAAATATTCTACCTGTTTTATGATCAAAGTGGCCAGATCACTTGAAAAATAAACTGTCATATCATTGAAATCTCAAAGCTAGGAGATAATGCATGATTAATGCAAAACAAGGTGAATAAATAAGTATTGCATTTGATGGCATAATCTGAATGCTGAAGGGTTAATAAAATTCAGATGCTTTATACCTGTAAATCAAGTCAGGAAAAAGCACATGAACAATACCTTCACCTTCTCACATATTTCTCTATCATTGTTGCTCTGTTGTTGTTGTTGTTGGCACTCCGTCGCTTACGACGTCAAGGGTTCCAGTTGATCCGATCAACGGAACAGCCTGCTCGTGAAATTAACGTGCAAGTGGCTGAGCACTCTACAGACACGTGTACCCTTAACGTAGTTCTCGGGGGAGATTCAGCGTGACACAGTGTGACAAGGCTGGCCCTTTGAATTACAGGCACAACAGAAACAGGAAGTAAGAGTGAGAGAAAGTTGTGGTGAAAGAAGAGTACAGCAGGGTTCGCCACCATCCCCTTCCGGAGCCTCGTGGAGCTTTAGGTGTTTTCGCTCAATAAACACTCACAACGCCCGGTCTGGGAATCGAAACCGCGAGTCCGCTGCCCTAACCACTGGGCCATTGCACCTCCACATTGTTGCTCTACACTTCCAAGAATTCCCTTACCCTGTGTGTGTGTATGTATGTTTGTGTGTATGCATGCGTCCATCTTGGAGGCCCTACTTTGGTATCTCATCACCATCCTCTTTATCGCTCTCTCTCTTCTGCGCCACCCCAAATACTCCCACTGAGTCGTATGTGATGCAAGATAACCTGTTCTTGCTCCTTCCTTCATAGTTTATCCTCTCAACGACCAGCACAAAGCTGCCTCCTTTGCTACTTGCAGTCCCACTCAGTCAGAGAGGATCTTAGTTTTGTAAACTGCACGGTGACCCCACTAGTGCTGGTGCCATATAAAATGCACTCAGAACAGTGTGTAAAGTGATCTGAGATAAGGAAGGACATCCAGCTGTAGAAGCCATGCCAAAGCAGACACTGGAGTACATACAACACTGTCTTTTGAATCCATCTAATCCTGTTGAACCATCCGATCCATGCCAGCATAGACGATGGACTTTAAAAGATGGTAATAATGATGATGATTGTGTGTGTGGTTTGTGTTGTGTGTGTTTGTGTGTGTTTGTGTGTACAGGCTTACTATGATATTTGGATTTGGTAAATTTTAGGTGTGGCTTAAATAGCATTTCTGATTCTTCAACTAACAGCTGTGATATGTTCGTCGCATCAAAAGACAAAACAAGGTTCTGAAACTTGCACTCTTATAATTTAATTCAATTAATTAATCAATTAACCGGTTAATTAATTTTCTTTCTTTGTTTCCTTCTTTACTGATTTATGTTTGTTTTCTTTCTAATTTTATTCTAATTTTATTTTTATTTTATATTTCAATGCCAGCATGGATATAGACTGATGTTTAATATTTTGTTTAGTTATTTTTTTCGTTTACGCATTTTATTGATTTTAAAAACAAAATTTGTTTGTTTGCAACAAATTTAGTTATTTGCATGTGTGCATATCAGTATGTATGTGTGTGTGTGTGTGTAGTAGTCTTTTGCTTATACTGCAGCCAGTTGGACATAGGTATGGCAGGACATTGGCACACAAACACACACACACATTTATACACACCACACAGGGTGGGTCAAGTCATGAAGTCTAAAATGAAGTTGGTGCAACACCTGAAGCCATCAGACTACATGTGCACATCACAATATGCAGTTAGACGAAATACATTTTTGGCTGACGATGCTTGTGTGTATGTTACATATATACATATATATATATATATATATATATATATATATATATATTTATATGGGAGAATTCACAAAAAAGAAAACAAAAGATGAAGACAGATGGTGTAAACAACAAATGGATGTATTAGTTTAACGCTCGGGAATAGAGAAAGTCTTTAACGTTTCGAGCCTACGCTCTTCAACAGAAAGAAATAAGGAGAAAAAAAATTTAAATGTAGTGGTCAGCGATCTATCATGGCGACTGTAGTTGGGGCAATTTCTTTTGTGTTGTGTATCTGTTTCTACCTAAATGTTGGTTATATGAAAAGTGTGCACTACACATCTGTACACTAGGTGTAACAGCTGACCACTTACGTGGCCTATTGGCACAAAAATGTTCATACTTGTGCAGGAAGGGTGGCGTTACCTTTGACCCAAAGGATTTTGCCCATGTGACATTAGTTTGGGAGGGAGAACATTAAGTCAGATACTTTTTCAAATGTACCTCATAGATGAAGTTGGCCAGAGGACTGACTGTGGGCCATGAATAACCATGACTGCCACTGCTGAAAGCTATGGACATAAGAAGTGGTAAGATTGGATCTGAGAATAAGGCATCTCATGGGTGACATTGCAAGATTCTCCGCCATTTGTCCAGATTCTACAGACTGTTCCAAACCACATAAACTAGCCTGAAAGAATAGCTGTTAGATTAGCAATGATTATTTTGATTGCATCCAGACGTTGTGTTTGAAGCCTAATTAACAACATAGTTGTCAGTTTTCCATTTTTATCTTTGCATAAATCAAGTTAAGATGTGTGAAATATCTGATGCCAGAGGAAATTCTGAGAGACATCACCTGCCTGTTTTCTGATGCTGAACGGTAGTGCCATCACCATGCTATGTCTAGCTATTTTCTGCTGATGGAATCTGATGGATTTCTTCAATCCAAACAGCGTGACTGCATCCTTTTGTCTGCTGCTGCTGCGGTGAAAAAAAACCTGAGCAGCAGCAGTCTGTCAATGTTGAGGGTTTATCCATAGTTCTATGAAAATATGCTTTGCATATGTGTGTGTGTAAATATGTATTTGCACAGACATATGCATACAATATGTGTGTCTGTGTGTATGTATATATATATATATATATAACAAATAATAAATGAGTATATGCATATATACGTACAAGTATGTGCATACCTACATCTACCTGTATATATAGGTGCATATCTGGGTACAGGACATTGAAAACAAAACGTAGACAAAAAAATAATAATAACCAGAGTACAGAACACACACAGGCCACATAGAGAACATTTTCCTTCATCAGCTGCCCCCATTCTAGCACAGGCATTTCGAAGAGTCAAGGCAGGATGCATCATTAAAATGGCTTATATATACGCACACAAATACACACAATATGTATGTGTATATATGCACACATGCATGAAATATGTGTGTTTGTGTGTGTATATATATATATATTAAGTATATTCTGTGTGTAGAGAGGTTCTACTTTCACAAGTCACACCAACTGAATCCTTTTTTTTTCTGACATATTTTAATCTCAGTTATGTATATAAGGTGTGTGTACACATAAAAACATTAATAATAGTTATAATTAATAGACAATAGCAGATATCTGTATAAACTGAAAAAATTGGCACAGGTATGGCTGTGGGGGAAATCATGTGGGGAGGTATGGCTGTATGGTTTAAGAAGTTTGCTTCAGAACCACATGGCTGCAGTTTTTGTCCCACTGTCCAACACTTTGGGGAAGAGCCTTCTGTGAGGTCTTCAGGCAGACGAGTACCTTGTGAGTGAATGTGGTTGATGGAAACTGTACAAAAGCCCTGCCAGTTCACCACTTTAACTGATGAAGCACTGTTTCACATGCTCTTTGTTGTTGTAAACCGGTGGTGCTGAACCATTTTGGACCCTTTTATTTTACTCTGGTGTCCCCCTCATAACTATTCAATGTTTAAAAAATCCTATTATATTTGTAAAGAATAAACAGTTTAGAATGGTACAACTTGTACTATAGAACAAAAAATGGACTATATACCTGTTGTAATTTGGTTATTTATAGTCCGATGATATTTCGGAATTACAATTCCTTCTTCAGATTTTCTTAGTTTATAGCAGAGACTCCAGCTAAGAAGATCTGAAGAAGGAATTGTATTCTGAAATATCATCGGACTATAGATAACTAAATTACAACAAGTATATAGTCCTTTTTTTTTTTGTATTATAGTGCATTTGTTGTACCATTCAAAACATTTTATTCTTTACAAACAATACACAATGCTTCAAGCGAACTACAATACCCTCCTATTATATTTTTATTGCTAAATATTACTAGGAGTTGTTTTTAAAAAATTGTTTCAAATACTGTAAACAATATCTATGAAAGGGATTTCATTGAGGGTGGCACTTACTCTTGATGTTTCTGATCTTGTCCATGAACTTAGTACTGTTAGTGCATGGCAGTGAATCACAGGCCCTAAATGTAGAAGTTGTGTGAAGTTTGGACAAGAATATGTAGAGGATCCGTACAAATGCCAAAAGATATATTTACCCAGCACTTTAGCAACTCATTCACCCTTTCTGTGCCAATGGTTAACTGAGTGTCTAGGGCTACATTTTCTGAGCAAGGTATGGATGAAAGAAGATTTGGCTGCCATTTCTTGCAGATTCTAACAACCACACACAAGTTACATTTTTGCCTCATTTGAAAGTTTTTTTTAATACATTCTCCTTTGCTTTTTGAATATATTTACATTTCTTAAAAGTCATCTTTGCTTAATTATAAATAACATACACACATGCATGACTAATTATTTGGTCATTTATTTATTTATTTATGTTTTTTAGTCTTTTTTAAAAATTTTATAGAAAACAGTGTCAGTCTTTCATTATTTCTTTTTCTTTTTTCTTCACTTATTTTTTGCACTAATGTGACCTGTTAAAAGAAACTTTTTGAAAAATCTGGTTTTTCTGTACTTTTTCTCTTTAGTCTTTTTTTTTCCTTTTAAAAGTTTTTTTTTTATTAATTTCTTGAAAAGAATATCTTGTTCCATGTAATTGCTTTTATGTAACTTACTTTTGGCCTTAGTTCACAGATAAAAAAAAAAAAATATTAAGAAAAAGAAAACAAAAAAAAATCCAACAAAAAATGGCAAAACACAACAAAACAAGAAGACTTGTTTTTTGACGAATAAATGATTAGAAAACAGGTTTATTATCAGGATTTTTTCCTTCTTTTTTGTTTTGTTTTGTTTTCTTAAATAAATAAACAACTGCTTCTTAATCTTTAACTTAAGCCTGTACACACACATACATGGACA
>NC_069001.1:13577951-13580531 GCF_001194135.2 Octopus bimaculoides | reverse complement strand
ATATATATATATATATATATATACTTTATTTAAAAGCAGCAGAAATATAACAAAAGCTGTTACTCAGAGTTTCATGTTCCCGTTCATCGGACAGTTTTGTTAACAAAACTGTCCGATGAACAGCTTTTGGTATATTTCTGCTGCTTTTAAATAAAGCATATTACTCTACTTCTGGTATTTGAGTACTCTTTTTCCCACCTTGTTTCACATTTATGTGCTTACTCTGGTATCTGTGTGTGTGTAGTCAAATTCTCATAACAATACCTTGGGTTTCCTGTTAGTGGAGTTGATATGCTAACATTCTTCCAGTTAGCTTGAGATCTGACTGTAAACCAAGATAAACATACACACTCCCTCAGTGCCCCAGCTTGGTCACAAGCTCAATGACCGAATCCAGTAAAAGAATACATGCACCCTATACACACACACATACACTTAGCTATACACACATGCTGAGAGATTGTTCATCATTAAATGCTTTAAAACATTTATTCCTTCATTAAACCTAATTTAAAAATTTACTGTAAAATATCAAAAGCCACTTCACCCCCCCCCCCCCATTGCTGACTTTAAATGGTTTTAATTGTTAAAAACGAAACCACATTTCCGTTGCTACTTTGTTGTCTCCTCCGTGTTCACCGATCTGTCTTCCTGTCACAGGCTATTTTTGCCAACAACCCACGTGTATTACTGTTATTAATATTTTGTTGCTTCATTTGCATTTTCAGTGTTCACTTGTGACCTTTGACCTGCTGTTTAATCAATTAATTAATCAATTATTCATTTGATTATTCTCAACTGTCATTGGATATTTTTAATGCTTTTTGCTTTACTTTGTTTTTATTTTATTTTTTTTTGTTTTTATTATGCAACTAGCAAATAATGTTTTTTTTCATAAATTTTCTCCTCAACAACAACAACAGCAACGATGATAGTTTCAAATTTTGGCACAATGCCAGCAATTGAAGGGGAAAGGACGAGCTGATATCACTGACCCCAGTGCTAGACTGGTGCTTATTTCATCGACCCTGAAATGGTAAAACGCTAAGTAGAACTTGACTGCATTTAAACTCAGAATGTAAAGGCAGAAGAAATACTGCTAAGCATTTTGTCCAGTGTGGTAACGATGTCCATTAATGAACATAATTTACATCAATGATATATTATTACAGGGATGTACTTGAATAACAAGTGTTCAGATCTTTGATCGTGTGCTGAAACTGAAGCGATTACAGTGTGCAAGACATAAGTTAGCCATTCAGAAGCACACAAGGACTTAATTTCATTTGATGAGTGAACTGGAGCAGTGTAAAGGAAAGTACCTTGCCCAAGGACATAACATGCCTTCCAAATTAGGAATTGGAACCTGTGATCTTGTAATCAAGAGCTCAGATATGTAACCACTAAGCCACATACCTTTCCCAGAGCTTAACCTGTTACCATTTAATCTAGTGTTAGGAAGGACATACAACCATAAAAACCATGACAAAACGGACACAGTAGCATGGGGTGGTCTTCTGCCCAGCTGGCTCATTAAACCATCCAACCCATGCCAGCATGGATGGCAGACATTAAATGATGATGATGATCTAGCTCAAATATTCTACATGTTTTATGTTAAAACTGGCTAGATCAGACCTCCCACGCTTACCCTAGAATGTCATTCTAAACATATACAAATAGACCGTTGAAATCTTGAAGCTACAAAATAATGTGTGATTAATTCAAAGCAACGTGAATAAATAAGCAATGCATTTGATAAAGAAACCTGAATGTCAAAAGGTTAAAGAGTTATAACTAAATAATTCTTATTTTGTTACAAGGCTAGCAATTTTGATGTTAGGGGTTAAGTTGATTATGATCAATCTCAGTGTTCAACTGTTATTTTGTTGACCCTAAAAGGATGAAAGGCAGTCAATCATGGCAGAATTTAAGCTCAGAAATGTAACAAGCCAGAAGAAATACCACTAAGCATTTTGTTTGATGTGCCAATGGTTCTGCTAGCTTGCTGCCATAACTGAAAAATGGCTTCCAAGTTTGGCCCAGAGCCAGCAATTTCAGGAGAGGGATTAATTCCACCACATCAGCTCCCAGTGCTCAACTGGTACTTATTTTATCTAGCCTGGAAGGATGAAAGGCAAAAAGGACCTTGGCAGAATTTGAACTTAAGCTGTAAAGATGAGTGAGAAGCCACTAAGCATTTTGCCCGGCATGCAAATGGTTCTGCCAGTTTGCCATCCTACCATAACTAAGTGATGCATGGCATTTTGTTCCACTTCATTGATCACTTATTACCTATTGTTTTATTTCACCTTAGATATATGTAGGACCTCCGTAGGTCAATACTCTTTACTCTTTACTTGTTTCAGTCATTTGACTGCAGCCATGCTGGAGCACCACCTTAAGTCGAGAAAATCGACCCCGGGACTTATTCTTTGTAAGCCTAGTACTTATTCTATCGGTCTCTTTTTGCCGAACCGCTAAGTTACGGGGATGTAAACACACCAGCATCGGTTGTCAAGCGATGGTGGGAGGACAAACAAAGACATGCAAACACACACATACATACATACATACATA
>NC_069001.1:13572056-13575200 GCF_001194135.2 Octopus bimaculoides | reverse complement strand
ATATATACATATAAAATAATATAAATGATATATATATACATATAAAATAATATAAATGATATATATATACATATAAAATAATATAAATAAATATATATACATATAAAATAATATAAATGATATATATATACATATAAAATAATATGAATGATATATATATGTGTGTGTTTGTATATATATACATACATATATGTGTGTGTGTGTGTGTGTGTGTATATATATATATATATATATATATATATATATATTTCCAAGTAAGTCTATATTTCCAAGTAAGTCTATCAAATATACACACACACACACACACACACACACATTCATTTCTTATTTCCTTCCTGTCTGTTATAGAAAGCATATGCACTTTCACATACATGTAGACACATGACAGGATTCTTCTGCCTACCGAATTCAATCACGAGGCTTTCATTGGCCCAAGGCCATGACAGAAGCCACTTGCACAAGGTGCCATGCCGTGAGTGAGACTGAACCTGAAACTATGCGTTTGAACAGCAAGCTTCCTAACCACACCTGTGTCCCTCCCCCCTATCCCCACCATGTTCTACTGAAAGTAGTTCTTCAGTTTTATATTACGTAGCAATGAAAGACACCAAGGTCTGGAAAATGTGGCGACCTGGTTATCTTTCAAGGGTTTGGTTGTCATGGCTGATGGATTTCCCACTCAAGCATATACAGACCAGCCATCAACCTGAGTGTGCAATTCTCTACAATGAAGATCCTTATTTTTATGGGCTTTTGTTGTCATTGTTGATTTAGTCTTAGGCCAAACTCTCCCCATGGAACACACTTATATTGGCCCCCAGTTTGATAAGGACTTGTGTTTTGGGTTTTTTAAAAAATTACTTAGGCTCAAGGTCTCCAGTTTGTAAGGAATTTGTTTGGGTTAGTTCAGTAGATTAAACTATTACGATTAAACTATAGTTCAATAGATTGAAATATAACGATTAGACTATAGTTCAATAGATTAAACTATAATGATTAAACTATAGTTCAATAGATTAAAATATAACATATTTTATACTTAAGCACTGCTGTGAAGGGTTTTTTGTTGATCATATTGGTCCTAGAGCTTAGTTTTAAATCTAGTTCTTGACTTTATTGATAACTATTTGTTGAACTGCTAGATCGCTGGACAGAAACACAGAGCACTGTTTTTCAACCAGTTTTAGCATAAAGGCACATGAAGAAGTGTTACCATCACCTTCATTCTCTCTCATCCCTGATCAACATCAATCCAGTGGCAAGACTATCTCAAGACGACTGGAGATGGCGACAGATGCAGTGGATGATCAAGATATCTTGCTTACCTCATCTTGCTCTCTCCTCTCCACAGTGCTTTGCTGCAGCTGCCTGTCCCCTCTGTTGAACCACTAAGGTTTCTTCTGCAATGGCTCTTAGATCTAGTCTTCACAGACGTATGTTTTAGTTAGTTGGCACTCCGTTGCTTACGACGTCGAGGGTTCCAGTTGATCCGATCAACGGAACAGCCTGCTCATGAAATTAACATGCAAGTGGCTGAGCACTCCACAGACACGTGTACCCTTAACGTAGTTCTCGGGGAGATTCAGCGTGACACAGTGTGACAAGGCTGACCCTTTGAATTACAGGCACAACAGAAACGGGAAGTAAGAGTGAAAGAAAGTTGTGGTGAAAGAGTACAGTAGGGTTCGCCACCATTCCCTGCCGGAGCCTCGTGGAGCTTTAGGTGTTTTTCGCTCAATAAACACTCACAACGCCCGGTCTGAGAATCGAAACCGCGATCCTATGACCGCGAGTCCGCTGCGCCTCCACACAGACGTGTGTAAGCAAGCCCTGACATGCTAATTAACCCATAGCTGGGACCCTGACAGCTGATCCGGGAACAATAGTGGTTAAGATCTCTAGTGAAGGCAGTTGGCTTAGTGGTAAGAGTGTTGCACTCACAATTGTCATAAGGTTTCGGTTCCTGGATCAGATGATTTAATGTGTTCTTGAGCAAAATCATTTCATGTTGCTCCAGTCCACTCGGCTGTAAATGTGTAACCCCGTGATGAACTGGTATCTGGTTCAGGAGGTGTCACTTAGAGGCCATAGAGGTAACTGGTCTTTTGAGTCCTAAGACTCCAAAGAGAGCCATACAAAAATAAGATTTCTGATTTGTCAGGGGCATTCATAGCCAATCAAGGTTGGTCCCAGTATTTGACTGCTTTTAATTTCAATGACCTCCAGAAGAATAAAAGATGAAGTTGAACTCAAACTCAATGGTATTTGAAAATAGGAAATAAAGTCTTGCTAGGCATTTGAATATTTTTACCAGTTTTTCTTTCCCTTTTCTTTCTTTCTTTTTTTTTTTAATGGTTTAGCTTTGTAGGAAAGAACTAATGCTATTACTATTCCCCTTGAACAACTAGAAGTTGACAGATTGCAAAGAAAACAGTGCAGAAGGGTATTTCAGAGGATATAGTGATAAGTGGAGCTGTTGGGGTTAGGTTTGACCAGGGGCTATGGAGTGGGGTGGCTAATGAACCCTCTGGAGGGGATGGAGATGAGTAATTTCATTGTAGCTTCAGAGGAGAGAAAATGAAACTAGTGAAAGAGCAGAGCTCAGTTTAGAAATGGTAGACAAACAGATAGGCAGCACATTTATATCTGTGATAGATTTGTTAGTGTGAATCTCTAATTAATTCTGTGCTAGGCAGATCAGTTAGTGACTTATATAACAGAAAATTGCTATTAGCAGTTTTCTTATTACTGATAAGAGATTTTAAAGACATACAACATACATACACATATGTGTGTGTGTATAATTTATATATAATTATATAATACATATAATTTATGTGTATGTGTGTGTGTATATATATATATATATATATATATCTATCATATATAGTTGTATAATAGATGTGTGTGTACACACGCGTATGTATATAAATATATACAAACATCACTGATAAGAAGACTGTTGATTACTTGTGTTTGTGTATATATATATATATATATATATATATGCACATACATACACACACAAATATATATAACTTATTTATTCATTTGTAGTTATTAATTCTCACTGTTGCAATACAAGATAAACCATAGATCACAATAATTTATGTAAGGTGGGGTTGGTTGTTTTTTTTTTTTTTT
>NC_069001.1:13568574-13570795 GCF_001194135.2 Octopus bimaculoides | reverse complement strand
GTTTTTATGTACCCAGAAGTCTCAATTTTTTAGTTTGTTAACTAAATGGGGTATTTTTGTTCTTTTAAAGGGGTCAATATTGCTGCCAAATAAGGTAGCAAGCTGGCATAATTGTTTCTATGCTGGACAAAATGTTTAGCGGTATTTCATCTGTCTTTATGTTCTGAGTTCAAATTCCACCGAGGTTGTCTTTGCCGGTCATCCTTTCGGGGTCGATAAAATAAGTACCAGTGAAACACTGGGGTTGATGTAATCGACTTGCCTCCTTCTCTGAACTTGCTGGCCCTGTACCAAATTCAAAACTAAATTATATTAAGGTGGTGAGCTGATAGACTCATAAACACACCAAGCAAAATGCTTAGTGGTTTTTTTGCCTGTCTTTATGTTAAAACCAATATTTTCTAGCAAGGAGAAGGGTCTGTTTTGTGTAGGGGCTGTTTTGAATACATGATGATTCTTTTGTGATGCCTTTAATAATTTGGGTGCATTTTAGTTGGTTTGTGTATGTATGTATGTGTGTGTGTGTGTGTGTGTGTGTGTGTGTGTGTGTGTGTGTGCTCAATTCCATCTGTATTGCTCTGTAATTAGAAAGTTTGCTTCCTAACCTCATGGTTTCAGGTTCAGTCTCCACTGTGTGGCACTTTGGATGAGTGTCTACTGTAGCTCTGGACTAGCCAAAACCTTGTGAATGGATTTGGTAGACCATTGCAGTGGTCCTTCGTGTTGTCAAAGCCCTGTAGAAGAACTCAGAAGGTTGATACCTTGGTGATACCCTTAAAACCAGGAACTTCTCAGCTCTACCTCGTGCATGGAAACAAATTAGGGTTGGCAGCAGAAAGGGAATCTGGCCATTGAAACTCTGCCTTATTAAATCTCATCTAATCCATGCAAACATGGAAACGTAGATGTTAAGACAACAATGATAAATGCTGCTTAATTGATGGATGTATAATGCAATATATAATACTCCAATAAGGCCTCAAAAGAAAGAGTCAACAGGTTTATAGGTTAAACACAAACTGCGGGCCATACACCCCGCCTTTCCAGGCAACACACCATTCCAAACATCATGAAAATAAGCTCTCAGTTCTGTCTTCAGATATGGTATCTCTGTGAGTGCCTGTCTTTTCCTTCTCGCTATGGATACTTCTTAATACTAAACATATCTGTAGTGTGGTAGCTTGTTTGTCGAACTTCATACAAAGTCTTAGTTGTTCACAGGTATGTGTGTTTGTTTAGTTACATTATTAGATATACAGTTGTGCATGTGTGTCGTTATATATTTGGATAAGTATTAGTGTGTGTGTATATGTATAATTATATTACTGGGTATATATATATATATATATATATATATATATATATGTTATTTAAAAGAGTTCCAACTCTGTCTGTTTTATGTTTTATTTATATTCTTATAAAATTAATGTGGGATATAGAATATGGAATATATAATATAAATAGTAAAATGAAATGAAGTATTGAATGTCTTATTGAATAAATGAAATATTGAGTATTAAATATATAAGGACTAATATACTTTCCTACTTTATAGCAGTCATCAAGGTCCCGTCTGACATTTTGCTATAATGTGTGTGTATGTGTGTAGTTTTATTACTGGGTATATAGCTAGTTGTGTACAGTGTTTATGAACTTGTGAGTATGTAATTATATAATTGGAGACATAATTGTGTGTGTGTGCATTGTGTTTGCATAGCAAATTTGCTCATTGCCTCTGCAGTTATATAGTTAGCTATTATATTCATTCTCTCACCAATTCCCTACCTGTGACCACTCTCACTCTTTCTCACACCCTTGCAACCTCCACTCACCCACCCAGACTGTCCTCCCATCTCCACTCACCGCTACTCACCTTGTATCTCAAGAGCACTGTCTACTGTACCATCATTACTATTCTGCTATTCTCCACCCCCATGCATCATTGGTCATCCTCTACCCCACCTCTTATCCACCATTCACTACATTCCCCCACCCAAACCCTATCCACTCACTGCAGTTGTCACCTACTCTTCCCTATTTCTCCTACTTATCCATTCAACACATATTCTTCATTATATTCATCCCCTCGCCCATTTGCCTTCTCTAAACATCTCTTACTCTCCCCGTAATCCACATTACTTCATAAGGATCATAGGGCCACTTTCATGGTTTCTTTGGCAGGTATATATATATATATATATATATATATATATATATATAT
>NC_069001.1:13565562-13567391 GCF_001194135.2 Octopus bimaculoides | reverse complement strand
GAATGCTCCTGTATATATATATATATATATATATATATATATATATATTCCTCTCTGGGTGGGACACTGGTCCATCACAGGATTACTCACTTTTACCTGCTGAGTGGACTGGAGCAGTATGAAATGAAGTGTTTTGCTCAAGAACACGATGCATCGCCTGGTCCAGGAATTGAAACCACAATCTTATGATTGCGAGTCCAACACACTAGCCACTATGCCATCTCCATCCACCTTACTTTCTCCATACACTCTTACAACTTCTGTTCCCGCTCACTTCTACTCATGTTTGTTGAGGGTCCACCTTGAAACCTCATCACCAATATCTTTCCTTGATCCTTTTCCAGTCTCACCCTGGCTGTACTCACCCTTCTGAAATGTGAGTATGGGTAAGCATGCTCCCTCCCCTTCCCAGCAAGAAACTTGTTCTGTTCTAGCTCCTTCTTTCGTACTTTAACCCCCTCCCCGTCCCATAACATAAAGCTGTCTCTCTCACTCTGCTGTAGCCCCGCTAAGTCAAAGGAGACATCAGTCTCCTTACAAGCTGCATGGTGACCTCACTGGTGCTGGTGTCAGGACAAAAAAAAAAAAACCTAGAACATTCTGTAAAGTGGTTGGCATTAAGAACGGCACGCAGCCATAGAAGTAGCCATAATGCAGTCTTCAGACCCATTAGGTCCTGGCACACCATCTAACCCATGCCAGTATGGAAGATGGACATTACATGATGATGATGATTGTGTGTATGTATGTGTGTGCATACGTGTGCAGTAAATTTCTTGTATAGTCATTTACCAGTTTGTGTGCGCATGTTTGTAAATTAGATTCATGCATACTTAAATGTTTGTGTGTATGTGTGTAATACATTTGGGGGCATAGTTGCACATGTGTGTGTGTGTGTGTGTGTGTGTGTAGTTATATTATTAAATATATAATTATGTATGTCTAGTTTTATGATGAAATGAGTAGTTATGTGGAGTTAATTAGTTAATTAGATGTTTAGTTATTAATGTATACTGGATACAATGGTGTGTGTGTGTGTATGATTACATATGTGTTCATGTTTGCGGTCATGTCATTAAATTTAATGTCTGGCTTTGTATGTATGTGCATTTGTACATCATCGTCATCATTATTTAACGTCTGTTTTCCATGCTGACATGGGTTGGACAGTTTGACAGGAGCTGGCCAGCTGAAGAGCTGCTGAGGCCCCAATTATCTGTTTTGGTATGGTTTCTACAGCTGGATGCTCATCCTAATGCCAGCTACCTGACAGAGTGTACTGGGTGCTACTACACTGGAGTCTTGATCCCCTGTCACCCCCTCTGTGATCCCCAATGACTGGAGATCCTTTTCTCACCACTTCGTGACATGTCTTCCTGGGTGTACCCCTTCCACAATTAGAGATTGGCACCTCTTGATGCAACTGTCTTCACATGTCTATTGATGATTATATGCATGGTTACATACATTCATGCATGGTTATTTGTGTGTGTCAGTATGTGTTGTAAGTAGCTATAGGCGCAGGAGTGGCTGTGTGGTAAGTAGCTTGCTTACCAACCACATGGTTCTGGGTTCAGTTCCACTGCGTGGTAACTTGGACAAGTGTCTTCTACTATAACCTCGGGCCGACCAAAGCCTTGTGAGTGGATTTGGTAGACGGAAACTGAAAGAAGCCCGTCATATATATGTATATATATGTGTGTGTGTGTGTGTACGTTTGTGTGTCTGTGTTTCTATCCCTAACATTGCGTGACAACCGATGCTGGTGTGTTTACGTCCATGTCACTTAGCGGTTCGGCAAAAAGAGCCTGATAAAATAAGTACTAGGC
>NC_069001.1:13561030-13565018 GCF_001194135.2 Octopus bimaculoides | reverse complement strand
TATATACAGGGTGTCCCAAAAATCACCGATGGGTTTCAATTTTTAATAATTTCCTTAACTTTACAAATAAATGCATGAAATTTTGATTCAATTTAAAGGACATAATGGAAATTAATATGCATAAGTCAAATTTTACAACACCACTACATGACAAATGAAAAATTACATCACTTAAATGGCAGCCATTTTTTGCTTCACACACCCATGCTCTTTCCAAAATTTGCACACACACACACACACACACACACACAGCTCTTAGTCTTTGTAAGAAATCAAAAACACTAATGATTCTTCAGTGACTTCTTAAGAATACTACCATTTATTGAAACACTCGCTGACCTGATTTTGTTGCTTACTTTTAAAAGTTTAAAGTAATAAAATTAAAATCAAAATAAACCATTAAAAACTCTAAAATGTAATTAACAGTAAAATTAACCAAAAAATCACTAAAAAGTATTTCAACTTGAAATTTTAATCTTAAGTTTATATAATTATTCAATTAACTAATTATATTATCTGTCAAAATATAAATTTTGGTAACTATTTTAAAAAAAAACTATTTCATTTTTTCATATTTTAATAATTAAATTTTCTTTTTTTTCTAATTCTTGTAACATCTTATTTTTTATATATATATTCGTTATGTCTAAAAATCTTACAAATTTAATTTGTTAACCCCTTGACTGTTCTGTATGTCAGATGTACTACAACAGGACATATTTTCCTGGCATCCGTACATCATATATGATACACATTACTAATTTTTTCCAACCACCAGAGTAACTTAGGGGTTATGAAAGGATAGCTTTATATTAACTCAGGAAATAAGGGCTAACTCAAAGTCTGTAAACATATCTCCCTTGTGTCCATGCATCATATATGTTACAAATTCCCAATTTTTTCTGACCGCCAGAATAACTTAGGAGTTATGAAAGGATAGCTTTATATTAACTCAGAATGTATGAAACAAAGGCTAGTTGAAAACAAGCCTAGTCATTTAGGACAGACTTATCGAAATACTTTGACCAGGCAATGGCTTAAGTTAATATAAGTGAAACTCAAAGAGCAAAACTTGGTTTCGTATCTTTTAGTTACGTTCTCTGTCTCTTCTCCCATTTGCCACTGTTGACTCCTCGCAGTGTTACAGAGGCATAGATTTTTGTGTAGAAAGGGAAGGAAAATTTGCTGTAGGGATCTCTTGTTCCTTTGTGTTACTCTGGACCACAGCTCAATATTCTAATCAATCTAGGGAAACTTATCAGTACAATACATGGAGTAAAAACATTAAGTCCTTCAACTGCTTAGAATAAGGAACAGTAGGTATTTACATCATATGATCATAAGGTGCAGGTGCGACTGTGTGCTTAAGAAGTTTCAACCACATGGTTTCAGGTTCAGTCCCACAGCATGGCACCTTGTGCAAGTGTGTCCTATCATAGCTTCAGACTGATCAAAACTTGTGACTGGATTTGATACAGAAACTCAAAGAAGTTTACCTTATTCACACACACACACACACACACACACACACACTTGTATGTGCAGTTTACTTAGGTGTACTGTAGTGAGGTGTACAGTCACCCAATTGTAGTGAATATTGTAGGTACATACAGGTCAGCCGATTGGAAATAGTTTCAAAAAAATATTTCTCTTTTTTTTTTCTTTTGCTCAAAGATAGCTGTGACAATGTATGACTGACAAGTGTGTTGTTAACGTACATATCTGGGTTCAATTTCCTGTAATTGCCTTGGACACAGTAAAAGGAATATGCTTCAAGTAATTCCTGTCTTTCATGATGGCACCCTAGTGACCTCAGTGCTATTACAATTGGTGCCTGTTTATCTACTCTATAGAACCTAAATACAATACTGAAGGATATTGGAAATCTGTGAAGGTTTGAGTCTGTAATATGATGGCTGAAGTATATTCTGGATCAAAGAAATGGTCCAGACAGGAATTCAAAGATTGGCAATTAATTATAACTAAGTTAATCATGAATACATACATTGTTGTTATGGTGCCTCAAGTGAGCCTTGATCTTACAAACAGCCACGAAAGATAATTCCATCTGAAGTCAATCCCAGCTTTTATTCAGACAATTAATACTAATTGTTGCTACTGCTGCTATTTAGACCTCATATCCCCCATGTAAGCCTCATTCCAACAGAGCGGGTGACAGGGGATGAAAACTCCTGTGTGGTAGCACCCAGTACACTCTGTCAGCTGGTTGGCATAAGGATGAGCATCCAAGTCAACCTTGGTTGAGCTGACCAATGATCAGCAGCATTCTAGTTGTAACTGTCACCATCCTGTCTTATTTTGTCTATTTATTTGCTATGCACCCACTTTCCTCACAAGTTTGTGGTCCTTGTGGCAACATTGAACGCTGTCAACACCACTACTGCTGCTGTTATTGTATGTTCTGTTGTTTTTATGACACAATGATGTTTTAAAAGAAAAAAACCCAAGACAAAACCACTTTGTTACTTTTGACTGAAAAAAAAAGTTTGGCCCTGCACAATTCTGAGTCCAAATTCTTCTGAAGGCTGGGGCTGGGGGTTTGGTTTTTTTGTTTACCTGTTTTTTTCCCTCCCTCTGATATTGAAGGGGAGGTAAGCACCTCATAATATCATCATCATCATGAGAATAAGGACATCCAATTTTCCACAGTTGCATGGGTCAGACCAAATTCTTTGTGGCTGATTTTCTACGGCTGGATGCCCTTCCTGTTGCCAACTCGTTTGTTTCCAAGCAAATAGTATTTCCTCATAACCAGGCATATTGTCCTAGAAGATTTGAAACAAACGACACCACTTGTATGGCTGTAACACTCATTTACAGCTATCACATGATGTCAAGACAAAGAGACTGTAACACACACACACACACACACACACACACACACACACACACACACACACACACACACACACACACACACACACACACACACACACACACACACACTATGTACCAAATCTACTTGCAAGGCTTTATATATATTTATGTATGTATGCTAGTGCCACCTTGACCGACAGAAGTACCTTTCCTGATTTAGTTGTTCATAGTACCCTATTTGTTCCACTGTTGTCGTTAGGTTGTTCTAGTAATAATTTTATTAGTAGTTGTAGTAGTAGTATCATTGTCCTGTTTTTAACCCTTTTGTTAACCTTATTTCTCTTGAAATACACTGTCTTTGTTTCAATTAATTTTGAAAATGATGAAGAATTTAGTAAAATAACTTTGTCGTTATCATTAACGAGGCTGATGCTTTGAGCATAAATTAACAAGTCATTCTGATAGAAGGTTTTAATTTAGATCACAATAAAACTGGAAGTTTTTGTCATAGAACAAGGAACTGTCTCAGGTTGGTTGGTATCAAAAGGGTTAAAGAATTGTTCCTAGTGTGAAACACATAGAAATTATGAGATGTATTCAGAAAATACATTTAGTTACAAAACCATTCTATTTTCTACAATATTTTTTCTGTGAAATTTCATCATTATTGTAATCATTTTTTGACTGCCTTCTGTGATCAGATAAGGGATTTTGGTTGGTCTGGATCAGTTCTTTATTATGGAATTACTACTGTCTAAGATGGGTTAGCACAGCACTGCCCTCTGACTTGTCTACGAGGACAGTTACTGACCCCAAAACTTAAGAACTGGTTCAGACTGCAGCAACCAGTCCAACCCATGGTAGTTTGGAAAGCGAATGCAAAACGAAGATGATGACAATATTTTTTTTGCATTTTGGTATTGTTATTCACTATTGTTGTAGTCTTTGTCATAATAATAGTAATATCAGTAGCATTAGTAGTTGTAGTAGTAAACTTGTTTCTTTTCATTTTAACCCCACCTATTTCAAAAAATGGGTCCAAATCTAAAAATTGTTTTTTGTTTTTGAGATGCGAAATTTGGACAGAAAATGGAATTTCTCAGCTTTCTTAAACGAGTTATAACTATTCTTATTTTAATTAACTTTATTA
>NC_069001.1:13549732-13559597 GCF_001194135.2 Octopus bimaculoides | reverse complement strand
ATATATATATATATATATATATATATATATATATATAGGTAAGATCCAAGGGTCAAGGTGTAGGAAGGTAGTGAGATTCAAGCAATTTATAGAAGATATAAAAAACAACTTTCAAGAATGAATGTGGTTAATTGTCGCACAAGGTTGTGAATTTTTCCCGTATTGAAGTACAATAAGCTGACGAAAGTTTATTTTATAGTTCACGGTTAGCAACTGGGGTTGTTGTATATGCAGATAGATATTCCAAAATAAGGGAATGGAGTAGATAAAAATCCAGGTTACATATGCTTCATAGCTAGTGGAACCTTGGAAGTAGTAAATTATCCAAACAAGGGGTACATCGCAAGCTACGCTTCTGGCCAAGGAAACCTTGATTATATGAAGCTTACATTGTTTTCAGGAGAACGAATCCCCAACAAATTTACGTGAGGTCTCGTTTTTTGTTGGCACTCCGTCACTTACGACGTCGAGGGTTCCAGTTGATCCGATCAACGGAACAGCCTGCTCGTGAAATTAACGTGCAAGTGACTGAGCACTCCACAGACACGTGTACCCTTAACGTAGTTCTCGGGGATATTCAGCGTGACACAGTGTGACAAGGCTGACCCTTTGAATTACAGGCACAACAGAAACAGGAAGAAAGAGTGAGAGAAAGTTGTGGTGAAAGAGTACCACAGGGTTCACCACTATCCCCTGACGGAGCCTTGTGGAGCTTTTAGGTGTTTTTGCTCAATAAACACTCACAACGCCCGGTCTGGGAATCGAAACGGCGATCCTATGACCGCGAGTCCGCTGCCCTAACCACTGGGCCATTGCACCTCCACACGAGGTTTCGTAACAAAAATGTAAACGTACAATCAAGATATCCTTGGCCTGAAGTGTAGCTTGCGGTCTACTCCTCTGTTTACTACTTCCAAGGTTTTGCTAGTTATGATACATATGTTACCTGGAGTTTATCTAATTTTTGAATGTGCATTTGTGTGTGTGTGTGGTGGGGAGTTACATTTCTGTTATTGTTAGGATCAGCAAGAACAGCACTCCCTCCAGTGAGAGATAACTGTCATTTAATATACACCGTATTTAAATAAGAGATTACTAATAGTTTTATATCATGGAAACACAATAATTTGGCAGATTTACAGATCAACATCATGTTTTGCAATTAAAACCAGCCATGTATATTGAGCCTGAAGGATTGCTTGGAGACAGAAGGTATTTGCTGAATTATTGTGTTTTCATGGCATGAAACTTTTAGTAGATCACATCTATATATTGTATGTATTAAATGATATGTTTATTATGGAACAACTGGTCTTTGACTTTTTCTGTTCTAAAGAGAGTTTTTTCTAACTTGATATTCACACATTATTATTTGTAGCTTTATTCTCCTTCAGTATTCACCGTTCCAAAACGGTATTATTTCAAGTTCTTGAAGTTACTAAATTTTTATCACATCAATAACAAACAGATACACACATATATGTTAATGCTTGTTTTTATATCAGATTATATATAAAAACAATTTAACATTAAACTAAAGGATTTTACTCAATATTTTTGGTAGAGGACATATTTATCAAAATTTTGTGAAGAAAAGCCTGACAGTGACAGAGAGAGAGATAGTGATGTCAATAAACACACTTGGGCTTGATATATAAAATATATGTTATACATACACACATGTAAATATATATAGGGATATATATAGAGAGAAACAAAAACTGAAAATAGTCAGAAGATAAACACTTGTGTATAAGCATAAAGATATATTTATGGAATAAATTTACGTGGAGTAGAAAAAAGATACAGAAAAATAAGGTGATAGGGTATGGTATTTCAGGCTTTACAGCTGTTTCTGGGGACTCAGAATAGTTGTAATAGTTGTAACATTGGCAGATGGAGTGTGCAGAAAGTCTTGTGTATGCAGTCAATAGTGGATGCATATAAACATACTGTAAAGCCAACCTACATCTTCAGCGGAGAAAGATTGGCAACTACACACACACACATATATAATTTATAATTAAAGAAGGAAAAACAGGAAAGATAGATAGGAAGGAAGGAAGGAGGAATGGATAAATAGAAAGGAGGGAACGACAAATACGAAGGAAGGGGGAGTTCACCCTTTATCTTAAGTGTATTTTCTTTTTGTTTTAAACTTTGTTACACAGTTTGGTCATCTTTATAAATATTTACACCTCCATCCAGTTCTTATTTCAATCTGAGCCACCATTTCATTGTTCCCCATTTTAATTTTATTTAAATTTTATTATGTTATATTTTGCCTTTGCACTCTTTCTGCTCACCTCCCACCTCTTTTTGCATGTGTATAACTGCAACAAGTTGTTTTGTAGGTGTAGTGGTGACGATGCTGATGATGATGATGGTGGTTCTAATAGTGCTTGGTGTTGTGTGGGGGAAACTGGACAAAGGTTGAGTGGTGTAGAATGGTGGGGGGGGTGTATGGGGGTAAGACATTAGCATCTATTTAACAGGATGTTAGTCTCTGTGAAGGTGCTTGGGTTAGTGGTTAGGGTATTTGGCTTGCGATCATATGGTTGTGAGTTCGATTCCTGGGAGTATGTTCTGTCCTTGGACAAGACAATTCATTTCATGTTGCTTCAGTCCGGCTCAGCTGGCAAAAATGAGTAGCCCATGGAATTCAAAGGGCCAGACATGTCACATCCTGTGTCATACTGAACCTCCCTGAGAACTACATTAAGGGTCCCCTTAATATGTGTTTGTGGAATGGTAAACCACTCGCATGTTAATTTCAAGAGCCAGCTGTTCCATTAATCAGATTAACTGGAACCCACATTGTCATAACTGACAGAGTTCCAATCAGAATTAGTTAGAATTTCCTACATTCACACCCTCGAAACCACCACCACCACCACCACCATTACCACTGCTGTCACTACTACTACTACTGCTACTACTACCATCTTGGGGTTTCATTCCCATTTTGTTATCATTACCTATGAGTTGTTGTTTCCATGGAGACAGATTATTTCTTCTCCATCACCCCTCACTGAGAGATCTTTATTGTTTTTTCTTTTAGTTACATTTATTTCCCTGGTTCACCTTGAATAATGTAGGCTTATGGTAATGACGCCCTTTCACCCCCACCCCAACCCCAACCTTCCCATTTTTACTTTGATATTTCTCTTCCTCATGGCATCATGCTTTGGTCCTGTTGGACTTGGGGATATGAATTCTTCCAAATTTTGGCACAAGGCCAGTAATGTTGAGGAACAGGGTGCAAGTTGATTCCATCAGCTTAATACTTGAGTGGAATTTCATTTTATTCAGACTTTGCTTTTGTGACCTGGGCATCACTGTTTTGAAACTGACCAGTTTGCCATTACATTTCAGACTGATTCAGCGCTGAGTTGCTGAAGCAGAAATATCATTATAGCAAATATTCTGTTCAATACCACAGATTTGCTTATCAGTTGCTTGACCGTAACCACTTGAGCATGTCCCTTAGTAGCTGACAATATGTACATCTCTGATCATGAGCAGAAGTAGTGAGGGAGCATCATAGCCACGTACTGAGAGAGATTCTTTGGGGTTTAAATAAATGTAACAAAAGCAAAGTTTGAAGGGAATATTAGCCATTTTTTATACATCCTAGGGGTTAGCAAATAGGAAATTACAATTGCTACCCCATGACAGAAATGTTACACAGTGTTTTATATTCATTACTCTAACCTATCAAAAATTATCTCTATTGGAAGATTTAGTAACTAAGACAAGAGATCTTGTACCCGTATTAGTTTCAGTACCCCATTTCTCCAACCACTAAAATATAATCCTTCCATCCCCTTATTTTTATGGGTGAGTTAGAGAAAAAATATTTAAATGATAGGGGTAGGTCATCTTGTTAGCAAATGATAAAAGCATCTAGTTTTTTTAATTATTCATAATTCAGAAAATAAAATTAAAAAACAACCCGTTTTGCTGCTGGGAATTTCATGTGTTTAATTTTTGTTTCTGCATTTTCTTCTCTTCCAGCCAGGAGAGCGATATTTATTACCTGCCCTTAACAGCAACCATCCTTTCAGGAAATGTATGGTTATAGACCTGGATGAAACCCTTGTGCATAGTTCTTTTAAGGTAAGCTGCTTGTTCTTATTGTCGTTGTTATCATTGGTGATCCATCTGAACATTGATTGCTGACTCTTTCAAATTATCTACCCAGATTGGGTGCCTTTATACTCTTACTATCAATGGCATTGCTGTCTTTGATGGCTTGCACACAGTCAAACACCTTGCTGAACACACCTTGCTGAACACACCTTGCTGAACACACCTTGCTGAACACACCTTGCTGAACACACCTTGCTGAACAGCCATATCTAAGAATTGGGGTTATTGTAGCTACAAACTGACTTCTCTTGTCGTGCTAGTGTGGTTGTTTAAAGCTATTTGAGGCCTGCAATCACAGATGTTCCAACCATGACCATCATGGTCTTTTGTACAGTAACAGGCTGTGGCAGTTAATGCATTAACTAACCAAACTTTCAGTCCTTAAAGTTGAGAGGTGTGGATAATCACAGTGGCTGGATGGTTAGTTTGGTGCTGCTGTAAATAACCATTTCATGTTGTGATTCAGTGGTTGCTTTGTATGGTTGCTCACCTTCTCCTATACCATTGCACCCTGCACTCTCTCCCGGAGCCATCCCACTCAGTAGCGTCTTTGATTAAGAACAACACTGCTTGTAGTGTCTATGATGATAGGCTTAATTAAAGAACAAGACTCTTTTGTACCTCTCTGCATAAAGCAGCTCCTGTGTTTGCAAACAGTAACAGAAACCAAAATATCAAAGCCTGCTTTGTCCAGCTGACAAATATCTCGGCTGGTCAAGCAAAGAATGTGTGACTGTTTTATCATTTATGAAATTCCAAATTCAGGAATTGACCAAGAATAACAAACTGATTATTCTCTTTCAGCCTATAGACAATGCAGATTTTATTGTTCCTGTGGAAATCGAGGGTACTACACATCAAGTAAGTGCTTATTTATTTATCCTCCTCCTCATTATTATTATTATTATTATTATTGAATCTGCTTGTTGTTGTCATTTTTTTTTCTTGACTTGTTTGTTATTTGTTTCTTTTACATTTGCATTTGATGAATAATAAATGTTATTGGCCATATGATTCTAATGGGCAGAATCACTGGTTTATTTCCATTTCTGGTGGCAACAGTGATACAGGAAATGACTAACAGAGCAGAACAATTATCACAAAGGTTATTTTTGTTTCAAAACAGATTTTTTTTTCATCCTCTCTTTTGATGTATACATTTTTTATTACTGATACATACACACACATATATACATATATACATATACATATAGATTAGTCTTCTAAGAATCTGTGTTACCATACTTTCTTCTGATGAGTGCTGTCTTAGCTTATTACCTAATTACCTATTTTCTGTGTGAAACTGATTGGTTAAATTAGCTGAAAGGGATGTATAATGTTGTATAGTATAAAGCTTAATAATATATGCATACATAATTATCACTGAAAGACATGCACACCACACACACACACACACATGGGGAAATGTTACCTTGTTTGGAAAAAGGTGAGGGTTGGTGACAGGAACAGCATCCAACTGTACAAAGTCTACCACATCTGCATGCATCAGACAGAAGAGTAGATATTAAACCAGGATGATGATGATGATGATGATGATGGTAGCAATGTGAGGGAGCAGTAAGTCTGTTTATCCCAACACTGTAACGTCTCTGCCTGTCTAATATGATGAGATTATTTATGTAATTAGTAGACAAAAGCTCCCTCCAAAGACCAGGTGGTTTGAAATCTAAAAAACAAAAACTTGAACCAAGGGAAATAACTCTTTAACACGCTATTAACTCTGTGAGGTAATTCCCATTTGGTACCTCAACCTTGCTAGAAATAAGTCTAATTCCTACAATTTGTGTGTACACGTGAACCCCTATTTTGTATCTTTATCTGCTAGAAATAACAGCCTAATTCTCTGATTTTATACACATACTGTACTGTGTAAAAACTGAAATGACACAGACGATGTAGTCCCAGATGCATTCCTAAAAAACAAGACTAGGTTGTCATGGTTGGAGTGTCTTTAATGAGGTTGAGTTTAGGCTAAGGTTACCCTTACACGGTCGCTTGACTGGCCGTGTAAGGGTATCTTTGTTGATGTTTATCCTGGAAATGGTTGTCAGTTCTCCCTCATCTTTGGAGGCTGATTGATTTAGCAGGTAATTTGTTACACACACCTGACCCCAGTGCCTCTTGTTTAAGCTCGGTACTTATTTTGTTGGGTTCCTTTTTGGTAAACCACTAAGTTATGGGGACATAAACACACCAACACTAGTTGTCAAGTGGTGCTGGTGGTGGAAAAATACAAAACACAAAGACCCCACCACCACATACATATAGATATATATTTGTGACAGGCTTCTTTCAGTATCCATGTACCAAATCCACTCATAAGGGTTTGGTTGCCCTGAGGCTATATTAGGAGATGCTTGGATACTTGTCGAAGATGCTACACTCTGGGACTGAACCTAGCACCATGTAGTTGAGATGCAAACTTCTTACCATACAGCCATGGCTCTATATATATATATACACACACACACACACACACACACACACACACACACACACATACATACATACATACACACATACATACATACATACATATATATATATATCAGGTTGAGTAAAAAATAAGCAATGTTTTGAACTATGAAGAATTTGTACTGGATTTTTGCAGAGTTTTGAATTTTTTAAATATATTTTTTGCAATTGTCTGATAATACAGGCATAGACTTGCCCAAATGCATCAATAAATTAACATATTTTTTTCACCGTTGTTACAATCATCTGAAATGGAGCTGTCAAAGTGCGGTATTCAAGCAATTTTGCTATTCAACTTCAAAAAAGGACATAAAGTAGCTGAAACTGTTTGCAATATCAACAAAACATTTGGTGAGGAAATGACCAGTGAGTGGTCAGCTTGAAAATGGTTTAAACAATTTCACAGTGGAGACCTGAGCCTTGAAGATCATGAGCGTAGTGGACACTGATCTGTTATTGATGATGGTCAATTAAAGACTGTCATTGAGAAAGATCTACGTAAAACCACTCGAGAACTGACAAAAGAATTTCAAGTTAGCCAGAAAACTGCCTGCAACCACTTGCATGCGATCGGAAAATCAAAAAAGTTTGACAAATGGGTACCACACGATTTGAATGAAAATCAGTAAATTCGCAGATATGAAATTTGCTCATTGCTTTTTCTCTGTAACCAGACCGATCCATTTCTCGACTGTATTGTAACTTGTGATGAAAAGTGGATTCTGTATAATAATAAAAAACGTTCTTCGCAATGGTTGGACCAAGATGAGGCACTGGAAACCTTCTTTAAACCCTACCTGTTCAAAAAGAAGGTTATGGTGACTGATTGGCAGTGTACTGCTAGACTCAGCCACAATAACTTCTTTAAACCCGGAAAAACCATATTGCAATGAAATTGCCAAAATGAATGACAAACTGCTACTCCGCTGTCTCAGACTGGTCAACATAAGAGGACTGATCATTCTTCATGACAATGCTTGACCACACGTTTCACTAATGACACTCCAGAAGTTGAAGATACTTGGCTATGAAGTTCTTCCCCACCCAGCTTATTCCCCAGACCTTTCTCCTACCGACTACCACTTTTTCAAGCACCTTGATGGTTTCCTGCGAGAGAAGGAGTTCAAAAATCAAGCCAATGCTGAAAGTGCGTCCAAAGAGTTCACCAGCACCAGAACTCCAGATTTTTATGTTACCGGAATAAACAAACTTGTAACTTGGCAGATGTGTGTTGATTGTAATGGTACTTACTTTGATGAATAAAATTTCCACACTGTTGAAATATTTTGTGATGAGTTTCATGTCTCAAAACATTGCTTACTTTCTACTCAGCCTGATATATTTTAAAGTACGTTTCTCTTTTCATGTACTTGTATATGTAAAAAATCTCTTAATACCTTTACATAGATGTATACATAACAATCCATTGATAAATATGCACATGTACACCTGTACATTAAAATACAACTCTACTTTTCTTTTCATATATATATATATATATATTACAGTGTATACATGCATATATCTCGATGTAAGTTCACCTCTTATTGCTCTTTCTCTTTCTGTCTCGTTTCATTTCTAGGTCTACGTTTTAAAGCGGCCTTATGTTGATGAATTTCTCCAGAAAATGGGAGAACTTTATGAGTGTGTTTTATTTACTGCCAGCTTAGCTAAGGTAAATCAGTGCTTCACTCTTCTCTTCATTTTCTGTGAATCTGTAAATAAGTGTGCTAGTGTGTAATAAGTGTATGTGCGGTGTACATGAAATCTAGATAGTTTGTGTGGCAGATACTGTGGAAGTTTAAATATATGCGGTTGATATAATGTGGAAGTTTTAACATGTCCATAAAGGTATAGTGTGACTGTGTGAACATGTGTTTGTGGTACAGTATGGAAGTTCAAATATGCTGCTGGGATCGTATATAAGTGTAGACATGTCTAGGTGGAACAGTGTGGGAGTCTTAATATGTTGACAGTGTAACAATTTGAACATATGTGATGGTGGTACAGTATAAGAGTTAGAGCAGGTTGGTGGGGTACAGTGCAGAAGTTTAAACACTAGTGGGTGATACAGTGTGAGAATTAGAACATGTTGATGGGGGTACAGTGTGAAAGCTAATATATGTTGCTGGGGTTAGTGTAGAAGTGTAGACATGTTGTCTGGGTGGTAGCATGTGAGAATCTTAATATGGCCGACAAGAAATAGTACCAGCGTGATCGTTACTAACGTTACTTCCTGGCACTTGTGCCAGTGGCACGTGAAAAGACATTCGAGCAAGATCGTTGCCAGTGCCGATGGACTGGCTCCTGTGCAGGTGACACGTAAAATACACCATTTCGAGCGAGATCGTTGCCAGTGCCGATGGACTGGCTCCTGTGCAGGTCGCATGTAAAATACACCATTTCGAGCGTGGCCATCGCCAGTACCGCCTGACTGGCCTTCGTGCCAGTGGCACCTAAAAGCACCCACTACATTCTCGGAGTGGTTGGTGTTAGGAAGGGCACCCAGCTGTAGAAACTCTGCCAAATCAGATTGGAGCCTGGTGTCGCCTCCTGGTCCACCAGTCCTCAGTCAAATAATCCAACCCATGCTAGCATGGAAAGTGGACATTAAACGACGATGATGATGAGTACAGAATAACAGTCTGCACATATGTGATGGGGTACAGTATTAAAGTTAGAGCAGGTTAGTGGGGGTACAGTGCAGAAGTCTGAACACTAGTGTTGGTACAGTGGAGAAGGTTACAGTGTGTGAGTTAGATCATGTTGGCAGGGTTACAATGTTAGTTGAAATATGATGTGTAGATGGTAAAATGTATCTGTCTAAAATACTAAATGTAAAATTGTGCTGTTGAAATCTGAAATTTTTTGGTATTTTGTGTTGTTAGTGGAGATATATCCTAATATGTTGTGATGTGTGATACTGTGTGTCATTAATATGTTGTGTACAAGATTCCTGGGTGTTTATGGTGATGTTTCCTGTCTCTAGTCCTAACAGTGACAATATTCTCTATCGCTTTATCTCCCTTCTTACAGTATGCTGACCCAGTTGCTGATCTTCTGGACAAATGGGACGTCTTCAGAGCTCGCCTCTTCAGGGAATCTTGTGTCTTTCATCGCGGAAATTATGTTAAAGTAAGTTTGGATCTTTCATAATTTCTTTGCTCTGTGTGTGTGTATATACATATATACATAAACATATATGCATACATTCATG
>NC_069001.1:13547837-13549632 GCF_001194135.2 Octopus bimaculoides | reverse complement strand
TATATATATATATATATATATTACCGACATATATTCTCACACATACACACACACACACACACCAGATGCGCGCGCACACATGTGTGGATGTAAGTATATGTCTGTCTTTATTTATTCATTCATTCATTCGATGGTTACGTATAATGAGAGTGTTCACGCTAGTTTATACAAACACGAGAATATGTTTTTAATTATTATTAAAATGGTCTTCTCTGTAATAATTGTTGTGTCGAAAGGGGAAATATCTGTGGCAAGTTGAAGAAAACGTAGTTCTGGTTAAATTGATATATATATATACACACATACATACATATACACATACATACATACATACATATACACATACATACATATACACATACATACATATACACATACATACATATACACATACATACACATACACATACATACATATACACATACATACATATACACATACATACATATACACATACATACATATACACATACATACATATACACATACATACATATACATATATATATATATATGTATATACATATAATACAGAGAAAGAGAGAGAAAGAGAGAGAGAGATGGAAGGAGGGAGAGAGAGAGGGAGAAAGAAGTAGACAGAAAGAGAGAAAGACTGGAGGAAAAGGACGAAAAGGAGAAATGAGAAGAAAAGAGGGGATGAGAGAGAAAAATAGATAGATAGAAAGATAGAGAGAGAGGGAGGGAGAGAGAGAGACAGAGAGAGAGAGAGAAAGAGAGAGAGAGAGAAAAGAGAGAAAGATAAAGGAGAAAAATAAACGAGAGGGAGAGAAAGAGTGGGAGAGAGAGAGAGGGGGAGAGAAAGAGTGGGAGAAAGAGAGAGAGAGAATGGATGAAGAATGAGAAAGGAAATGAATTTGTTCGTGCCATAGAACCATTTATATCTGAGTCGATGCGTTTAAAGAACGAGGCAAATTGCGTCAACCATGTATTAAAGTTGTCCAGCTTGGGCGATTCTGGCAGCGTTCGCTAAATTGATTTTGCGACTGGAATTAGCTGTGTATTATTTTAGTCTCGTCTGACGAGAAGCATCAAAGAATCTAAGAGAAACTAACTTGGTTTGTCTGCACAGAATACTGGAACATTCCGTCAATACATCGCCAACCCCTTGTGGATATTTCTGCACACAGACACATAAACACACATATATCGATACACAGAGACACATACACATACGGACAATTACACACGCTAACATATATGTAGATCACACACACACACACACACACACACACACACTGAATCCACACTATCAATAGCTTTCTTCTTTTTCCTTTTTCTTCCTCTTCCTATGCCGACGCCACCTCCTACTCCACCAATACCATCACAACTTCCATTCAATTATCGTGGTTTTATCTCTCCCTGCCACTGTAAAAAAAAATTAACCACAGTGTATGTGTTTGTGTATGTGTTTCTGTATGTGTATGTTTGTGTGGAAATGTGATGTAGCTGAGAGAGCCGGAGAGGAAGAGACATCATCGAAAGGAAGTAAATAGTGACCTCCCCCTCATTCTCTCTCGTCGTATATATATATATATATATATATATATATATATAGATAATACAAATAATATGTGAGTATATGCATATATACGTACATGTATGTACATACCTACATCTACATGTATATATAGATGCATATATAGGTACAGGACGTTACAAAAAACGTGGACAAAATGAAAAACAGAACATAAACAGAGTACAGAAAACACACAGGCCACATAGAGAACATTTCCTTCATCAGCTGCCACCATTCTTCAACTAAGCGTTTCGAAG
>NC_069001.1:13546470-13547355 GCF_001194135.2 Octopus bimaculoides | reverse complement strand
CCCAACGATCACAAACTGCGGTACTAGCCTTTACCTTTTCATTCGCAAAATATCTATTTTTAAAAGGAAGTAAAAAATCTGGAAATCGGCTATAACAATATAGTCTTCCAGCCTCATTGCTATGAAGGTATGCTGTTGGGGAGAAAAAAATTAGAGGAAAAAGTTACTGAGGTTTAAAAATCGGGAAAACTCTGTATTTTTAGCTTATAGCGAGACAAAAATTTTCTGCGTTTAGCGGAGCAGTGTCAACTTTAAGGTTGTACCCTGTGAAATTTATAGTTTAGCGTCTGTGACATGACCTGTTCATTGTAGGTTTCTAAATAAACAGAAATACCTAATAAAATTAACATGTATAATCTTACTGATTCTTTTGTCTCTTCATTGATTGCATGTTTTTGTTATTATTTTTTAATTTGTTATATTAATATATTTGTCTGCATGTGTTTACTTTATGCGTAATTCAGTATTATGCATGCCTGTCATGTGTGTGACATAAAGAGTATACCTGTCATGTGTATGACCTAAAGAGTATACCCTTTCGTCAGTTGTCCCTGTTTCATCTACTCCGCGTTTTCGAAATACGGAGTAGATGAAACAGGGACAACTTTATGTTGCATGTCTCGTTTCTCTGTTTGTTTTCTTCGTTGTTCAAAAAATGTTCGTTTTCTTTGTTTCCGTTTTTATGTTTTCGTTTCTCATTGTGTTTAACGTTTTTTTGGATGTCCTGTACTCATATATGCATGTATGTGTACATATAGATGTAGGTATGTACATATATGTATGGATATATGCATATATTTATATATTATTTATATTATTATATGATCGAACGCCACGCATCCTTTTCCAAGTATACATATATATATATATATATATATATATATA
>NC_069001.1:13542836-13545509 GCF_001194135.2 Octopus bimaculoides | reverse complement strand
GGCATGAAACGCGTTTGCCATGTTTGTGCCAAAATTGCGTTCAGCTGACCAAAAAGACACTCGGGTTTCAGTTGCACAAGATTTCTTTGATTGTCTTGAGAGAACAATGAAAACGTTTTGAAAACTATGCGTAGGCCTCTGAACAGGTATCACCATGTTTTTGGCAAAATTTGATGCAGATTCCCTGCTCAACTTTCTCTGTCATAGTCAATGCGGGGTATCGCCATGACGGCTTTCTGTCATGGTCAATGCGACGATCACACGCTACACACCTTCCTTCCAAGTACTGCTGTAAACAATAAAAGTGAGCAAGAACGTTAAGACCTCAGTCTGTGCCAAGCAGCTTCACTCTCTGAGCTTTAACTTCGTTACTATGGCAACAGTCCGGATACTTGTTGATCAAATCTCGTATAATATAATATATAATGTAACACAGTGAATATAATATAATATAATATAATCTTTTCTATTATAGGTACAAGACCTGAAATTCTATGGACTGGGAAGGTCGATTAAATGAACCTCAGTTCTCAGCTGTACTTATTTTATCGACCCCGAAAGGATAAAAAGCAAAGGCGACTTCTGCAGAATTTGAACTCAATGACATAATATATTGCAATGTTGGATTACAACATAATATATTTTCAGTTCATTCGTATGCCTACACGTCGTCCTGTTTGTTTTCGTCTTTGTCACTCGTCTGTTCACTAATTGTCTCGTCTTGAATCACATTTATTCTCTATTTGTATGTTCACTTTCTGTATCGCATAGTTGTCTACTTCTTGTCAGTTTGTTCATTTCCTGTCATATCTGGTCCTTCGTGTTTTTGGCTCGCCATTGTTTAGGCGCCACCAGAGGGGATTAAATATTATCGTTAAGGCACGAAATTGCGTTTGTTCCTCTGGCCGATAACTGATGAAGATCTGGCGACCTTCTGTGTCTGTTTCCCGTTCGTTTGTGCACTTATTATATGTCTTTAATTTATCGTTTAATGGAACGCCCGCACGGTTATTATTTTTGCTTGCAAGTGGTTATATATATATATATATATATATATATATATATAGATAGATAGATAGAGAGAGAGAGAGAGAGAGAGAGAGAGAGAGAGAGAGAGATAGATAATACATTTGACTCTACTTGTACTGTTGATTCCCTTCTTCAATGAATGCATGTTATTCATCATTTCACAACCCCCAACGTTACTATATATGTTCATGCCTGTATATGTGCGTGTAATGTATCTAATGCGCGCGCGGTGTGTGTGTATATGTGCGTGTGCGTGTGTGCGTGTGCGTGTGTGTGTTTGTGTGGGTGTGTATGTATCTATTTTATCAATCAATATCGATATTTTTCCGAACCATCCACAGATATTGAATGCAATACGTTCAGGGAGATGTTTATCACAGCTTCCATTGATCTCAGTAGGACAATAATAACATCATCACCATCATCATCATCACCATCCTCATCATCATCATCATCCTCACCATCACCATCACCATCACCATCCTCATCATCAACAACAACAACAACAGTATTAAGGGCAGCAATAGCAGCAATAAAGCTATTAATAAATGGAAAACGCTCACAAACGAGATAGCAACAGCAGTAACAACAAGAATAAGAACAAGAACAACAACAGCAGCAGTGGTGATAACAACAACAACAACAACAGCAACAGCGGCAACAAGATTAACATCAACGCGAAGAGGTGGAAACCTTAACATCAACGTGAAGAGGTGGAAACCTCTAAGAGGTCACTCGACGTGCTAAATATAGTAGCCAAATTTCACTGAAATCACACACCCCTGTGATGTTAAGCCATGCATAACACAATGGATGATGTACGGTCCCAGGATGTACGGTTCCAGGATGTACGGTCCCAGGATGTACGGTTCCAGGATGTACTAAGTGTGAAATAGATAAAACAAAGAATGAATGAATGAATAAATAGGATTGGGTGGTCAAAGGTAAATTTGAGGATAAACCACCAAACACCACCACCACTACCAATTTCGGGGAGGGATTAAGACGATTACATCGACCCCAGTGTTCAATTGGCACTTACTTTATCGATCCTGAAAAGATGAAAGTCAAAGTTGACCTCGCCGGAATTTGAACTCAGAACGTTGCGACAGGCAAAATACCGCTAAGCATTTTGACCGATGTTCTATCGATTGTGCCAGCTTTCCGCATCACAAAAAAAAAAAGACAAAAAATAGCTAATAATCCTTTCTATAGTAGGAACAAGGAGGAGGAGACTAGTCGATTACATCGACCCCAGTGTGTCACTGGTACTTAATTTATCGAGCCCCGAGAGGATAAAAAGCAAAGTTGACCTCGACGGAGTTTGAAAACATAGCTAATAATGTTGTTGTTGGCACTCAGTCGGTTACAACAACGAGGGTTCCAGTTGATCCGATCAACGGAACATCCTGCTCGTGAAATTAACGTGCAAGTGGCTGAGCACTCCACAGACACATGTACCCTTAACGTAGTTCTCGGGGATATTCAGCGTGACACAGAGTGTGACAAGGCTGGCCCTTTGAATTACAGGCACAACAGAAACAGGAAGTAAGAGTGAGAGAAAGTCGTGGTGAAAGAGTACAGCAGGGTTCGCTATCATCCCCTGCCGGAACCTCGTGGCGCTTTAGGTGTTTTCGCTCAATA
>NC_069001.1:13536503-13541909 GCF_001194135.2 Octopus bimaculoides | reverse complement strand
GTCGTATGTCCAAAGTTAGTAATATGCATTTTTTGTTTTTCAATATTTATTTTTGCTTGGAATAGCCTGTACTTTTGGTCAAACTATCGTATCTCAAGCTGCTTCAATTCTCGAAGTGTAGTACAACGGTTTTGCTATGGAATGGTGAAACTATTTTTTCTTTTTCCGAAAAAAGCAACATTTTGGACTTACGACACTTTTGCAGCAATGCTATATATATATATATATATATATATATATATGCATGCATGACGGGTTTCTTTCAGTTTCCGTCTACCAAATCCAATCACTAGGCGGCCTGAGGATATAGAAGAAGACACTTGTCCAAGGTGTCACGCAGTGGGGTTGAACCTGGAATCCTGTGGCTAGGAAACAAACTTCTTACCACACAGTTATCGCTGCCCCTGTTTTTTTTTCCTTAGGGTTTCCAAAGACTTTCGATAGAATAGGAGTAAAATATTGGCCGGTCAGTGACCTGGACGAAATATCGATTAAGTCTAGCATACAGCTAGTTATTGGTTATCGATTAGCTAAACGAGAATGTAGCGATTAAAATACAAAGTCAGCTCTAACAGAGATTGAACTCCTCATGCTAAGGCAACGACAACAACCTCAGAAGGAATGAGTCTGAGGTGGTGGGCCTGTGAGGATTGAAAAGGGAACGGGTACATTGATATGTTACCCCCAAACCTTAAGTTGCTTTTATGTTCATAAACTTATTTAATACCTTTACCTTAGTAAGAAGATGTGGCGGTGAGCTGGCAGAAACGTTAGCACGCCGGGGGAAATGCTTAGCGGTATTTCGTCTGCCGTTACGTTCTGAATTCAAATTCCACCGAGGTCGACTTTGCTTTTCATCCCTTCACTACTTAGGTCGTGGGGGAGTGTAGACGCAGAATATTGGCTTCAAAATTTTGGACTAGGACTGTGATATCGGGGTAGGGATTAAGTTTTGTGCGGAGCAGGTAAGTCGATTACATCGATCCCAGTGCACATCAGGTGCTTATTTTATCGAACCTGAACGGATGAAAGGCAAAGTTGACTCCGGCAGCATTTGAACTCGAAATGCTGCTAAGCATTTTGCCTGATGTGCTTACAATTTTGCCAGCTCGCCGCCCTATAGATGCAAAATGTTGACCACAAGAAGCAGTAGGGTCGGATAAGCATGGATTAAAACGATGAAATCAACAACAAAAACAAACATCCATTCATTCATACATAGGCAGAAGGTTAGAAATTTGGTTCGATGGAAAAGATAATCGATTATATCGACCCCCTATACTTGGCTAGTATTTTATTTTATCGATACTGGAAAGATGAAAGAGAAAGCTAACCTCCTCATGGGAACTGAAGTCAGAACGTAAAGAATAGCAACTAAATATTGCAAGGTATTTTGTTCGACGCTCTAGCGATTCTGCCAATATGCAACTCCCACACTAAAGAGTATATTAATGAAATGAATATTAATAATTATAAACAACAAACAACCTAACAATAATAATAATAATAATGATGATGATGATGATGATGATGATGATTTCATTTATTTGCCACAAGGGCGAGGGGGACAATACAAAGACAGACATTAAGTGTGGGGGTGGTGGTTTATATATAATGAAATGATAATAAAAAAATGAAAGAAAGAAAGTATACACGGTATACACTGAAAAAGAAGGGACATATGCTTAGCATATAAAGGTTTAATAATAATAATAATAATAATAATAATAATAATTAATAATGATAATGATGATGATGATGATGATAATAATAATGATTATAATAATAAAAATAATGATAATAATGGTTTCAAATTTTGTCACAAGGGAGGCAATTTTGAGGGAGGGGATGAGTCGATTACATCGACCCCGGTGTTCAACTGGTACTTATTTTATCGACCTCGAAAAGATGAAAGGCAAAGTCGACCTCGGCGGCGGAAATAGAAATCAGAACGTAGAATGGTGATAATGATAATGATGATGATGATGATGATGATAATTTCTACTATAGATTTGAAATTTTGTGCGAGGAGGGTGTCGATTAAGTCGTCCCTTGCACTCAGCTGGTATTCTAATTTTATCGATCCCGGAATGATGAAAGGGGAAGTTAACCCCGGCGAGATTTGGCATCAGAAATTAAAAAAGCCGGAACAAATACTGCAAAGAATTATTTTCTGATGCGGCTGACGATTCTGCAAATCCAAACAACGCCACAAGGGGTCGAAGAAATACAGAAATACAGAAATACAGAAGATAAAAAAAAAAACACAAAAAAAAAGGAAAAACAAAGAACAAATAAACTTTAAACAGATTTAAACAGAGCTCTTATGAAGACGTGGATTGGGCGCGGATAAGGTGTACAAAGACGTAAGAGGACGTGACTTGAATGAATTTAAAGTTTAAAAGGAAACAAAAATTACAATAAATCAAGAATAAAAAGATGACATTTATATAAAAATTTTCAGCGTCTCCTCGCATTGATCAGAGCACTTCAACTACCATGGCAACAACTGCACTCAATTTCCTTCATCTATTGGAAATTGCTAAAGATTCCTTAGTCATCCATGAAGATTTCTTGTGTCATATTGGCCCACGTTTTCTGAATCGTTGAAATATAATACCTCGTAAAGTCTATCTAAAATTTCAACTATTTAGCTGTCGTTTTTAGTCTGTTTAAAAATGTGATCCCATTTCTTTCTCGATCCTTACCTCGTTTAGATATTCCTTGTACATGTTGTATAAATGTTTTATCAGAACTCTTTTTCTCTTCTTTTGTGAAGGCTGTGAATTGTAGATTATTGGTTTTCCTTCATAAAATATGATTCCTTCTTTGAAAGAGATTATCTCCTCTTCACGGGAGGTTTACTCCACATTACATTTGTATTTTATTTTTCCGTTGGGTCATTGTGCTTTTTTAAACACATCAGCCTCCGCCTCGTTTTCCTCCTCTTAAGTGGACGATATGGTGTTGTTATGAGGAGGGTACTTTCCTTATCGTTTACTATTCGCTGTCGTTGTTACTGGTATGGATGATTCGCTTTCTCTTAGCCCACTCATCTAGTCACAGAAGAGTGGGCCTTTGGGCCTCATTGTTCGCTCTAGGCAATGAGGAAGGGGCAATCTTATATGCCGACTCACATGTTTTACCTGGCGTCGTCTTACGACCAACCAACTTTTTGATTTGATATCACTGCTTTCTTCCTTAAGGCTTTCTGTGTAGAAGGCCCTTAAATGAGATTTAGTTCCACATATAAAGCAGCTGGGCCTTTTATTTTGGATGCTGGGTTTGAAGGTCTGTCTTTCTGCACCTTCTACAGGATATATAGTTCCGGTTCTGTTTTGTGGTCTTGCAGGGTCACGAAGACTGTTATGTCCATGCTGATTCTGTGGAGGCGCAATGGCCTGGTGGTTAGGGCAGTGGACTCGCGGTCATAGGATCGCGGTTTCGATTCCCAGACCGGGCGTTGTGAGTTTATTGAGCGAAAACACCTAAAGCACCAAGAGGCTCCGGCAGGGGATGGTGGCGAACCCTGCTGTATTCTTCCACCACAACTTTCTCTCATTCTTACTTCCTGTTTCTGCTGTGCCTGTGGTTCAAAGGGCAAGCCTTGTCACACTGTGTCACGCTGAATATCCCCGAGAACTACGTTAAGGGTACAGGTGCCTGTGGTGTGCTCAGCCACTTGCACCTTAATTTCACGAGCAGGCTGTTCCGTTGATCGGATCGACTGGAACCCTCGACGTCGTAAGCGACGGAGTGACAACAAACATGCTGATTCTACTTGGTCCCAATTAATCCAATGTTACATCTATACTGACAGCCTTCCCATATTATGCTGCGAAGGTAACCTCTACCCAGAGGTCGACATCATTGCCGATGTTCTTGATGGTAACCTTTGTTTCTCTTTGCCCTAAATATTCCAGGATGAGCTTATAGGTACGCATATCGTGTACTACTAGGACTTGCTTTTTCGCTCCGTTTTCTAGTTTAAAGATCACACATTCAGCACCATACGCCTTTCCTCTCTTCATGAACGATATCTCATTCAAAAATATCTACTAGAGCAGGCAAAACAAAGAAAACCTCCTGTATTCTTAGCAAGACAAAGGTATATTCCTTGCCATCTCTCACATGCCTCTGTGATTGATTATGGTAACCTAGCAACTGGCCTGTGTACAAATTACTACAAAACTCTCGGTCTTCCGGCAAAATATTCTATATCTGGTTTTTCTTCGCTTGTTTAAAAGAACGTTTGTGAAGGATATCGTTGCTGTTACTGGAGTATTATAATTATTATATATTACATTTTCTGTCACCTGTTTGATATATTTTTACCACTTCTTTTCCTTTATTTATTGGTTGGTTGTTTGGCTTAGTTTGCAGTAATTTTTCTGTAGGCGGATCTGAAGCAAGGAGAAGCCATTTTGTTACTTTAATGTTAGACAGTTGAATAAAATGAAAAGCAGATAAAAACGATCTTGTTGGCTCTTTTCGGTTTTATTTTTACGTAACAAGAATAGCATCGTCAAAGATAACTTAGTCCCAGATACTGAAATCACAAAAAAGAACTCTAAACAAACAAACAAAAACAAACGGAATTGCCACGACTGGAACGCGGTCAATTATTCATGGGTCTGCTGGCTCACAGTTCAACATAGTTAAAGAATAACAACAGCAGTAGCAACAACAAAAACAATAATAATATTAAATTCAAATTACGATAAACGTAAACAAACAAACGAAGTTTGCTTTTAGAACCGTTGAGATGTCTTAGAAAGTTAAAAAAGTGATTTTTTAAATTCTCAAACGCAGGATAATGCTAATAATATAGCCTGAACAGGATAAGCTACCCCTATTTTGCAGAAAAAAATGTTGGCGGCCAGCTGTGAGACTCGAACTCACACCTCCGTGATTACGCGTCGCGGTGCTCTTAGACCGATTATGCTATGGTTTCAAATTTTGGCACAAGACCAGCAATTTCAGGTTAAGTCGATTACATCAATTACACCTAGTACTTATTTTATCGACCCCGAAAAGATGAGAGGTAAAGTCAACCTCGGCGAAATTTGAAGTCATAACGTAAAGCCGGACAAAATGTCACTAAATATTTTGTCTGACTCATTAACGGTTCTGGCAGCGTGCCGCACAAGGCCTGAAATTTGGAGGAGGGTGATAGTCGATTACATCGACCCCAGTACTAAACTGGTACTTAATTTATCGACCCCGAAAGGATGAAAGGCAAAGTCGAGCTCGGCAGAATTTGAACTCAGAACGTAACGATGGACGAAATACCGCTAAGCATTTCGTCCAGCGTGCTAACGATTCTGCCAGCACGCTGCCTTTAATAATAATAATAATAATAATAATAATAATAATAATAATAATCCTTTCTACTGGAGGCACAAA
>NC_069001.1:13533763-13535073 GCF_001194135.2 Octopus bimaculoides | reverse complement strand
CTTTTTTAGGTGTCTTCGCTCAATAAACACTCATAACGCCTGGTCTGGGAATCGAAACCGCGATCCTATGACTGCGAGTCCGTTGCCCTAACCACTGCGCCTCCACTCCACAGAGAGGACAGATATAACCGATAAGACGCATTCCAGCCACCGTGATCATCATCGCCAGAGGGAGTCTGTAACAGTAACGGAGGGTTCACAATCCCCCTCCACCCGTTACGTCTTTCCCAATTAGTGCCACTAAGCGTCTTATCCGGTGTGCTTACGATTCCGCCTTAACAATAATAATGACGACGATGATGATGATGATGTCGACGACGACAGCGACAAGCCACCGGTGACAAGCCACCGAGGTCATCTGTGGTATTTCAAGTTAGAACGTACAGAACTGAACCGGAGTAATGACTACAAAGCAATCCCGTCCTTATCCTATGCCTTGGCAATTCCGTCAACTCATCAACCCGGGTTGATGACTTAATTCATCGACTCCGGAGAGAAAGACAACATTCACGTTGGTGGGATTTGAACACAAGACATAGAGTGACGCAACAGGTATACAACGTGAGGTTCTCTTCGATGTTCTAACGCCTTCGCCATTTGATCCCCCTTTGGCCGCTGGGAAAAATAAAAAAGTAAAAGTGACTTCGGTGAGATTTGAGCTCAGGATGCGACCAGACGTAAGTATATACTACAAAGTATTTTGTCTGACACTCTACTGATTCCGCCAATCCATTGGCTTAGTAGTAGTAGTAGTAGTAGTAGTAGTAGTAGTAGTTGTAATAGTAGTAGTTGTAATAGTAGTAGTAGTAGGAGGAGGAGGAGGAGGAGCAGTAGTAGAAGAAGGTAGATTGTAACAAATGAGGGGCAGGTAGCCTTCTATGTGGTCACGCATCCAGCTAGAGATAGTGGCCAAATCTCAGCGAAATCAAACACACATGTACAAAGAACGGAAGGACACATTAGACAACGTTGTCCTAGATATACTGCAACTGATTAACAGGCAGGGTGGTCGAGGCTGGGATGTCTTCTATTGTAGTTTGCTGACTAAAGACTGATCTGGAGACTAAAAACATACAAAAATGACAGCAACGAAAACAACAACCGCCGAAATAGCAACAAAAACAAGAACAAGAAGAATAAAAATTGCAACAATAATAAAAAATAACAACAACAACATTGTCACCGGTCATTTCACAACCACCACCACCACCTTCACCACCACATCCACCACCACCACCTTCACCACCACCACCACTACCACTACTACTGCTTTCACCAGTAGCACCACCGCCACTTCTACAACCCACTTC
>NC_069001.1:13531340-13532020 GCF_001194135.2 Octopus bimaculoides | reverse complement strand
TCCCCTACGAACACATTTACAGACATCACACATACATACACATTTGTGCATATATTCATATATACATACATACACACTCATACAGACAGGCTTACAAGCAAACACAGACACAACACATACAAACACAAACATACACACAACACATACAAACACAAACATACACACACACATACAAAAATAAAAACACATTTATATATAGACAAAGAGACGTACACACATATATAATTAGATTCACACATAAACGCACGTAGTCATATCTCCCTAGAGGTCATGATGCTCATCACAACACCATCGTTAACGATGAAGCCATGCTGTTGTAAAGCCGCCCGCCAACAAATTCAAATGTCTTTACCGGTATTGTTCTTGGTAGCCCTCACAGCGACCCTGTGTCGAGGAGAGCCACAGTTACACTCTACAGGACTCGAAACACTACCCACGGACAGATTAACATCGATGCTTGTTCGAACACTGGACTCGCTGAGAAGGGCGATGGAGTTTTTCAGTCGCGTGCACCGCTCTGTCAACCTCGATGCAATTATCGGGACTCGAATGGTCGCAGGTAAGTCACAGTGGATTTTGTGTGTTTATGTATGTAGGTATAAATATGTGCGTGTGTATACATAACATATATAGATATGTATGTATATATATATATATATATATATATATATATATATATA
>NC_069001.1:13527894-13531330 GCF_001194135.2 Octopus bimaculoides | reverse complement strand
ATATATAGATAGATAGATAGATAGATAGATAAAGATATAGATCAGTGAATATATACGTATGTACATGGATGTATATGTATGCTCGTATGGTTGCATGCATGCATCGTTGTATGCATATATATGCGTATATGCTAATACGTATGTGCAAATATATGTGTATGCGTGTGAGTATGCATGTATATATGTTTGACGTATGTGTGCATGTATGTATGCAAGCATATACATGTATTTACAAACACAGACATGTACATCTATCTATCTATCTAAAAATAGATAGATAGATATGCACACCACAGACATAGTTGTAAATATAAAATGTATGTCTATGTTTTTAAATGATTACATACAGACACACATGCACATGCATGTATATATATATATATATATATATATATATATATATATACAAACATATATGATATACTTTTATACATACACACACACACACACACACATATATATATGTATATATGTGTGCGTGTGTATGTTTATCATATATAATATATACACATATATATATATGCATATGTATATATACACACAAATATATACATGTATGTAAATGCGTACATACGTATGTTTACTGTATGTCTTGTTTCTTGTATTACGCATGTACATATGTACATACATCTGTATGTGTCTGAGTTTGTATGTGTGTGTGTGTGTGTGTGGCTGTGTGTGTATGCGTGTGTGTGTATGTGTGTGTGTGTGTGCGTGTGTGTTGTACTTTTGTAACCACACCATTCCTTCGGTACCATGGTTACACACCAATATCCAGTTTAATGTTTCTGTCTTCGCATCGCTTCCACCAGAGCAGACAGCGCAGACATCCGTTTGGACTGCCGTCTACCCGTATATATTTTAGCTCAAATATAGATGCAATGCACGCATGCACACACAGACATGCGCACACACACACACATACCAACACACGTGTACCTCCTCGCACATATATTTATTCGTATACACACACACACACACACACGCGCGCTTGCAAGCGTCCTGATACTTCGGAATCACTGTCAACATTTTCCATATAAATACATGCACACATATCTGTCTGTCTGTCTGTCTGTCTTTTATCTTGTACTTGTTTCAGTCATTGGATTCCGGCCATGCTGGGTTTAGTCGAACAAACCGACCCCATTGCTTAGAATTTTCTTTAAAACCTGGCGTTTATTTCATCGTTCTCTTTCGCTGAAGAATTGTTGAGTTACGTAGTCGTAAACAAACCAACACCGGTTGTCAAGTGGTGGTGTGAGCCAAACAAAGACACACACACACACACACACACACACGCTCACAAATATATATGTATATGTATATATATATATATATATATATATATACACACATATATGCAAGTGGGCTCCTGATTTTAAGGGTGTCGCGAAGGTGCTGGTCGGAGGCCCAACCTTCCGAGCTCCTTTTAGAGGGCTTAGAAAAACTGATCCACCCGTATTTTTTGTTTTTTTTACCCAAAGACAGGAACTTTTGAACCCTCCCCCCTCGCTTGTGTGTGTGTGTGTGTGTGTGTGTGTGTGTGTGTGTGTGTGTGTGTGTGTGTGTGTGTGTGTAAGGAGCAAATAGTCAGGAGTGAATATCTATATAGGTATTATTATTATTATTATCTGTGGTGATATAAACAGTTGATAATAATAACAACAATAATAATATAGGCGGTTGCACACCTAAAATAGCATTAGACAGGTATTGAATTAAAATTTATATCAATCATTAGGGCTTATCACAAGACTTTGGTCGGCCTGATGCTGGGGTAGAAAACACATGAGCAAAGCGCCACACTGTGGAGCTGAACCCAGGACCACATGTTCGGGAAGCAAGCTTCTTAGTTTCACAGCCACGCCAGCGCCTATATCTGCATATACTGCATGAGCGTAGGCGCATACTAAATAATATTCACGTGGCGTATATTGCATGCGCGTGCATATGTGCATATTATACACATGTGCACATTCGTAGAACTTGTAGTTCAACATACAAATGTGCACGCCTGCAAATTATACACATGCTCGCTCGACATATATCACCTAGATCTCCTTCAAGTGACACATGTTCATGGGAGAAAATTATAAGACACGTTGGATAATGCGATTCTATAAGAGAAAATGGGATGGCCACGACTGGAACGCCTTAGATAATTTTTGTTTTGCTTGATCAAACTGAGCGGTGGATTAACAACAACAACAGCAACAAATAATAATAATAGCTTCAAATTTTGGCACGGAGCCAGCTGTTTTTGAGGGGAGGGAAAGTCGATTACATCACTCATAGTGTATTACTGGTATTTATTTTATCAAATCTGAAGGGATGTGAGGCAGATTCTGCCACCTCTGCAACAGCAATAATAATAATATCCACATGTTTTTACGCTCGCTTCCTGTTGTATAATACAGTCTGCTCACGTGTAAATATACATACATGCAAACGTATACACATACATACATGCATACACACATATTTATACACACACACACACACACACACACATACATAGCTATATGGTTAAAAAGGTCGATTTGCAGCCACGGGGTTTCAAGTTCAATCCCATCGTGCGCTACCTTGGGCAAGTGACTTATACTATAGACCCCCGCCGACCAACGGTTTGTGAGTGAATTCGGTAGTCGGAAACTGTACGGAAGCCCATTTTATATGTGTGTGTGTGTGTGCTTATATATTTAATGTTTTATTAGTTTTTGGCACTTATTCTATTGTTACTGGGACGTAAATGAGCTAACACCGGTCATCAGGCAATGCTGGGGGGTTACAAACAATAACAGAAAAGCGGGGACACACGCACACACACATACAAACTACGTCTAAGTAACTTAAATGTGACGAAAAAAGATAAGTAGTGGGCGTAAAGAGTGGGACTTGGTGCGACTATTTGATTAAATCTTTTAAGGCGAAACAAGTAAATGAATAAAAGATATGTACAAGCCACCACACACACACACACATATATATATATTCATACACATAATTTAAGCGTTTATTTAATCTTTCTTGATGCTTGAGCGTCTCAGAAAACATTTCATTCATAATTTTGTCCATTCCCGCGACCACATCCCAAATCCAGGTACGATTAGTTAGACAGCAGTTCGGCATATAATGTTGAAAATGTTGGCACTCCGTCGCTTACGACGACGAGGGTTCCAGTTGATGCGATCAACGGAACAGCCTGCTCGTGAAATTAACGTGCAAGTGGCTGAGCACTCCACAGACACGTGTACCCTTAACGTAGTTCTCAGGGATATTCAGCGTAACACAGTGTGACAAGGCTGACCCTTTGAATTACAGGCACAACAGAAACAGGAAGTAAGAGTGAGAGAAAGTTGTGGTGGAAGAGTAGAGCAGGGTTCGCCACCATCCCCTGCGGGAGCCTCGTGGAGCCTTAGGTGTTTTCGCTCAATAA
>NC_069001.1:13522503-13527576 GCF_001194135.2 Octopus bimaculoides | reverse complement strand
AAAAAACAGGTCTTTATACGCGTGGTTGTGTGGACAAAAAAGGTTGCTTCCCATCCATGCGGTTCCGAGTTCAGTTCCACGATGCGGTACTGTGGACAAGTGTTTCCTACTATAGTCCCAGGCCAACCAAAACCTTGTGAATAGATTTATTAAACGGAAACTGGAAGACGTTCGTCGTGTTTGTATATATATAAATATGTATGTATGTATGTATATATATATATATATGTATGTATATGTATGTATATACATGTGTGTGTGTGTGTATGTGTTTATGCATCTCTATGTGTGTGTCTTTGCGTTTGTTGTTCGTTCCCCATCATCACTTGACAACCTGTGTTGGTTTGTTTATGTCTCCGTAACATAGCAGTTCGGCATAAGACATCGACAGAATAACAGTCAGACTTAAAAAAAAAAAAAAAGTAAGTACAGCTAACAATTTGTTTGTCTAAGACCCTTCAAGTCAATGCCCCAGTATGGCCACAGTCGAATGACTGAAACAAGTAAAAGATCGATAAGATAATCGATGAACAATTTACCATTTCTGAAATGGTAAATCTGTAATTTGTTTGGTGCCAATACGAGAAGCCAAATCAGTTTTTAAATAATTATGTAAACTGCACAAATTCTTCACAGAGAATTTTCTCTCTAATTTTCCGGATGTGATTTGACAATGATTTGATTACCTCTTCAAGAATCTCTCCAGGTGTAAACGACAACAAGCGATGAAGAAATCGAAATATGCTGTTTACCTTTTGATAAGCTTTCTGGCATCTTAACAGGACGGAAAATAAGCTATTAATAAAGGCCAGAAATATCCGACTTTTAAGTATGTGTTTGAAATTTAACAAATGGATCGAGGGAACAGGAATTACCGAAATTATCATATTGGCAATTTCGCTTGTGTTCTTTTAGAGTTTGTTGATAATTTTCATACTCAGTCCGATCCTTGGGTTTTCCCACTCAATGCCTGAAAATTGTAGATCGTGTAGCTTCATTATATACCTATGCAAGGATACATAGAGTGAACCATCTTGATCTCAAATCATGCTCAGTAATTGCAAAGAAATACTTGACAAGACAGTATTTTTATCATTGCGAGCTGGCAGAATTGTTAGCACGCCGGACAAAATGTTTATCGCTATTTCGTCAGTCTTTATGTTCTGAGTTCAAATTCCGTTGAGGTCGACTTTACGTTTCATACTTTCAGGGTAAATAAATCAAGTACCAGTTGTGCACTGGTGGTCTATATAATCGATTTACTCCTCCTCCGAAATTACTGGCCTTGTGCCAAAATTTGAAACCATTATTATGAGCTGGCAGAACTGTTAGCACGTCGGGCATGACGCTTAGCGGTATTTCGTCCGTCTTTACGTTCTGTGTTCAAACTCCGCCGAGGCTGACTTTGCCTTTCTTATAGGTCTACACTTGGGGTTGATAAAATAAGTACCAATCGAGCACTAGAGTCGATGTAATTGACTAACCTCCTCCCCTCAAATTTCAGACCTTGTGCGTACACTAGAAAGGATCTATTCAGAAATGGGCTGTGAGAAAGCTATCCCTGAAAGGTCAGGCAGAGGTGGTGAATGCTTACATCGCCCCAGTTATGATTTATTGTCTGACCGTCGTGCCTTGTCCCGGTTACTGCTTGACCAGATTGGAGCGTCTCTTATTTTACTCCTTGGGGAAGATACGCGTTCCAGTGGTCAGCGGACAATCTCCTGCCAGCACCCTCTGAGTGGCGGATTAGGCATGCCGCGGCTTCTGACACACAGACACGTACTCGGGTTGTGCCACCTGCAACGATTTCTGGAAGGTGAGCGTGTATGGGATCCGTTTGTGAGGTACGTCTTTCCGCAAATCGTCTCCTTGGCCGAGCTGCAGTCTTGGGCGAGGAAAAGACCTAGACTCGGGATCTGGCATTTAGAATGCCGTCAGGCACTCACAGCCCACTACCAGTCAGGCAATGGGTTCGGTGAATGTTCCGTTCCGCTTTAGCAATACGTATATAGAGAATTAGTGGCGTTTACGAGGGGACTCTGGGCGTCGACGAAAATGAGCTGGCTAGTCAGATCCGAAGGACTTTCCCGTCGGGAACTATCATGGTTAATTTTCGGATGTCTTTGGCCTGGCAGTGCTACAGGGGGCGTTAACGTTTCAAATTAACTCTACAGGTACGGATATACTGTCAGAAGAGCTTGTCTTTGGTGCGCGCAGAGCGACCAAACTTCTGCAGGCACTCGTTCAGATAAGGTAGTTTTTCTTTGCTTGGTGACTGTGGCGAAATAGGTTGCCGGGTGGAAGAAGCTGAAAGGAAAGGTAACAGAGACATGCCTCTATGGCAGAGGCCTCATCAGTTTTTTCGAGTTTCACTCGAAAAGGAAACTGAGGGTGGAGAGAGACGGGTTGTCCTCTAGTGAACTTATTGAAACACGGGTGAAAGTTGCGAAAATGGCAAGAGTGTATGGTACCACTATAAGTGTAGACCTATGAATCAGAGAAAAGGAATTGGAGAGGACGCTTGTCCTTGGTGTTCAGGGAGATCTTGGACGGTGGAGTTCCTCAATTATCCCTAGAGGTCCTCCTGAATCAGGACAACATTATAATCGTCCTTTTTTTACTGTCGTATACTATGTACACGTTTCCTTTGTTTTATTCTATATCGTGTATACTTTCATTCTTTGCCCTATCAATTCTTTATATGTAAACCCCTGCCACACTTTGTCTGTTTTTGTATTAAATCCCTTATCCTTTGCCCTGGTGGTGCTTAGCGGTTGGTCGTCCGTCGCTTTGAGTTTATATTCTTCCGAGGTCGACTTTGACTTTCATCCTTTCGAGGTCGTACTGGGGTCAATGTAATCGACTTATCCCCTCTCCCAATTTCAAGCCTTGTGCCTATAGTAAAAAGGATTATTATTACTATTATTATTTCTGTTTCTGTTTCCAACTTCATCTTGATTGAAAGTAGTACACAAGCTCGTTGTACACACACACACACACACACACACACACACACACATTGAAACGATCGGAAAGAAAAAAAAATACGGGTACGGATCAGCCAATGACGTGATCGATATAACAACCGAATACAGAGGGAAGAAGCTGAAGACGGAAAAGACGAAGAAAAGGTGATAATTGGAGAATTCCAACGAGATCGGAACCAAATGAGAATGGGATAATGTCGTGATGCTGCTGTGAAATTTAAATACCAATAATGAACCTCAAAATGGTTCAAGAATTCCAGTAACTCATTCACAGGAATGTATGAGTGAAGCTGTGTATTACTGAAGCTATACATTATGGGAATCATGTGGTAGTGCCAAGAATTAAATTGACAACTTCCGACACCGTTCTACCATTACACGCTTCCATCGTGTGGTTGCTTAAGTGTCTTTCGCAATGACAATCAATAAATCTCTAAGACAATGAGCATTGGATAAAATTGACCTGTTCTTGCCAATTGATTTATTTGCACCTGGACAATTCCATATTGCAATGCTCTGTCAAGAACTACAGGGAGTGATGCAGATATAGGAATATCGTTGTAAATATATCATCAACGCTGTGTTTATTTACTGAAGAGTTTCCAGTGTTGAAACGTCCGTAACTTTTATAGTTTCCGGTTACTTAGTTATATATATGTGTGTGTGTGTGTGTTATTTCTTTACTACCCACAATGGGCTACACACAGAGGGGACAAACAAGGACAGACAAAGGGATTAAGTCGATTACATCGACCCCAGTGCGTAACTGGTACTTATTTAATCGACCCCGAAAGGATGAAAGGCAAAGTCGACCTCGGCGGAATTTGAACTCAGAACGTAGCGGCAGACGAAATACCGCTAAGCATTTCGCCCGGCGTGCTCACGTTTCTGCCAGCTCGCCGCGCGCGCGTGCGTGCGTGCGTGCGTGCGTATGCGTGTGTCTGTCTGTGTGTGTACGCACACAGACACAATCTCTTTTATTTGTCTCACTACGGTGATGTTCGTGGGTTAGTCAAGGACGTCGACCCAGTACTTATTATGGATTTGGTGCATAGTCTATCGATCTATTTTGCCGAAACGCTGTTCGAGGACGTAAAGAAAGAAGTACTGTCTATATTTGGATCACATCCATAGTCTCAGTTTGGGAATTTAGTTATACTTTGGATTCCAGCAGGGATAGTGTAATAATAGGACCCTATGGAGAATGTACCTGAGGAGTCAAAATCATTTGTGAGCGGAAAAGCTGGATGGATGGATTTGTGCTATACTCTAGTGTAACGCCACGAAGCAAAATGCAATAAAAGACAAAACATGACACAATAAAATGTTTCTTTATTGTTTAAAAGACCTAATTTGATTCAACGGGGGATGATTAGTATTATGATATCGATTATATATTAGTAATAACCTAAGTCATTCAACTGATCTTATTGATGAGAAAATTAATAATTAAGCTCATTTGTTACCTAATGAGTTTGACGTATCGTAATGAGAGGAATAGAAAGGGACAGGTTACTAATTAGCTTTAAACAAGTAAATCTTGCTAATTATCATCGCCATTCTGTTTCGTTAATGCAATTTCTTTAGAGTCGGTTGGATCTCGGGTGTATTCCGTATATTTGATACTTGATCGATTTTAAGCACCCAGCCGTTCATAGAAGCTAAAGGTAGCATTGTAATAAAATATAGCAATACAGCATACACAGTAATGGAGTTTATAGCAATAGAGCATGTGTAGAACTTCACCTTTACCATCTTTTGATCTTTTGTGCAATGACGTGTGTATGCATGTATACATGTATAAACGTGTTTGTGTGTGTGTGAGAGAGGGACAGAGACAGACAGGCAGACAGAGACCGGCAGACAGAGAGACGATGGCTACAAGAAATCAAATAACTCACTGATGCTTCTTGGTTGAATATTACTCTTTATTTTGTCTACAATGGATCGTGTGAGTAATGGGTGGTGGAAGTGTATATTTGTCTTCATTAAGGAGTGTCGATACTTATTGAGCTTGCACAATAACAGTGTATAATAATAGAACATACTTTTTTCATTCTGTGTGTGTGTATATATATATATATAT
>NC_069001.1:13517219-13521149 GCF_001194135.2 Octopus bimaculoides | reverse complement strand
ATTACCCACCAAACTGATAACAACACCTTTCCCTATCCACTGTCTTCGGCGCTTGACAATTTTATAGAGAACCCATTTCTCGTCATCAGTCACTATTCAGTCTAAAAATGGTTCATTCATGAGACATGACAGCAAAGCAGAGCCCACATTCAATCTCTGGGCGCGATTAGACTCGAAACATTTGTGAGGAACCTATTGACCCAATTTGCTGACATTTCCGATGGCACGCAGGTGTCGATGAATGGTTGAATGACCAAATCCAAGCTTCTCTGCTAGTTCCTCAACAGTTTCGTTGAAATTTTGTTCCACCAGAGTTTGCAGGACGTCCTCGCGAACCTCTACAGATCCTCCAGGACGAGGCTCGTCTTCTAGGCTGTAGTTTCCAGCTCAGAATTTCAGGAATCACCGTTGACATTGGCTTACGTTTATTGTCCGATCCCCATATACTGCATTAATATTCCTCGCACTTTCCGTTGCGTTGTTGCCTTTATTGAACTCATAAAGCAAAATATGCCGAATATGCTCCTTTGTCACTTCTATTATAGCTTTGAAAAAGTAACTGTTAAGATCGAATTGCACTCTTCAAAACTTGCACTAAGAATAAGGACAAGGTAAAATTACTACCTGCTTTTATAGCAAGTTGATGCAGGTAGTTTATCCCATCATCCTCCGACTTTTGGGAAAAAACCGTATTATTTATGGGATGACCCAAGATGTTAGAGTTTAATAACATATAAGACAACTGAGCTCTGAAATTTCGTGTAAAGATCTCTATGATGCTTAAGCATTAATAGACACTCACGCACACATAAACACACACACACAGGCACAGACACACACGTACAAATGCATATATATATTATATATATAAAGCGGCGAGCTAGCAGAAACGTTAGCACGCCGGGCGAAATGCTTAGTGGTATTTCGTCTGCCGTTACGTTCTGAGTTCAAATTCCGCCGAGATTTACCTTGCTTTTCATCCTTTCGGGGGTCGAAAAATTAAGTACCAGTTACGCACTGGAGTCGATGTAATCGACTTAATCCCTTTGTCTGTCCTTGTTTGTCCCCACTATGTTTAGCCCCTTGTGGGCAATAAAGGAAATAAGATATATTATATATACATGCATATTATATATATGTATATGAATATGTATGTATTTATGCATATATATGTATATATACAATACAGTTACTAAGATGAAGAAAGCGTTCAGCGCATCTACAGTATTCGTTACAATTGTTTCTGTACCGGTCCGTTTGTACCACAGTTGTAGATTTCACGTGAAAAGTCACGCAATATTTGAAGCTGATTATATTGAAGTGGCACACGTGAGACTTCGTCAAAGTGAAATCAAGTCATGCGCTCATATATTACATACACACATATATATGTATGTATGTATGTATGCACATACGTATATGTATATATGCATATATAGACACACACACATAGATATATATACGTTCACATGTACAAATATCATGCCAATGCACGAAACAGTAAACCCTTGAGTTACATTGTAACTTCTGTTAATTAGACAAAAAATATATACATGTTCTGAGTTCTATTTTTCTGTTTGTGTGTATATATGTGTGTATCTGTTTGTGCCCATATCACCCACACACGCATAAAAAAAAACATACATAGATCGATCGATCAATAGATAGATAGATAGATACATAGATACATACATACATACATGTGTATGTATGACTATGTGAAAGTGTGTGTGTAAATTTTTGAAAGTGTGTGTGATTTTGAGGAAGTGTATGTATAATGAACAATGTATGTAATATATGGAGATGAAACCAGTTCACGCAATTCAGTCAAAGCATGCGAAGAAAAACAATGTTTTTAACGCTACATCTAGTGCCTCAAGTGCTCTATATCAGAAATGAATCGTGCGAAACATATTTGTCACCAGAATTTAAAAGGGGAATGCGTTTTATAGCTTATTGAATAGCGATGAAGCATGATTGGTTCGTTGATCTTAAATGTGGGTGGTTGGATAAAAGACAAGAGTGACGCACAGACAAAAAATTAAAATGTACAAGGCGTGGGTGTCCAGTACAAAGAAAGGGTGAACGCGTTGGTGGTGTATCGGTTTGTGTATAACTGCGTGAAAACTGTACGTATGTGCGTTTACATGTGCGTATGTGTATGCATGTGTGAATGCATTTCGTATGTTCATGCTTTTGTATGCGCCTGTTGCTTTGTGAGCATGTATGTATACATATACATACACAAATAAATACATATTTATATATATGTATTTACGTATAACATATTTGTATATATGTATATGCCTGTATCTGTCTGTTTCTCTGTCTATCTGCCTCTTTGTCTGTGTGTGTGTATATATAATATATATATATATATATATATATATATATATATACGTATCCATACATATAGACAATGATTAAATGCATACGCACAAACATACATGCATACAAAAATACATACATACATACATATATACATACACACACACACACGCACACACACACACACACACACAGACTTGCGAAACACATACTCAATACTGTTGCTTTCAGCTCTAGTAGTCAACAGTAAAATTATCGGTTAAAGCAATTATGGCTTTTTCTATGTAATTTGTTTATGGTTGTTGAACGTTTAGTTATTTTTCAAAACTTTTTTTCATTCCTTCTTTTCATGCAGCAACATTCCGCTATTTTAAGCACTAATACATACATATATACATACATACATACATACATACATACATATAAACACACACACATAAATACATATAAACACACACACACACACACACACATATAAATATACAACTTTTCGCACAAAAATATATGTATATATATATATATATATATGTACATGTATGTATATATATATATATATATATATATGTATATGTATGTATGTATATATATATATGTATATGTATGTATATATATATATGTATATGTATGTATATATATATATGTATATATATATACATATACAAACACCCATACATCCATACATACATGTATGCATACATATATGCATGTATGAGTACATATGTATGTGCACATATGTATGTGTGTGTGTGTGTGTGCATAAATATATATATGTATACATACAAAGTACATACCAATGATATACAGTGTATATATATATTTATATGTACATATATATTTATATATATATATATATATATACAAACATACATATACGTACACATACACACATGCATGTATGTATATATATATACATATATATGTGTATATATATATAAACATGTACACATGTACATATACATATATGTGCGTGTGAGTGTGTGAGTGTGTATGTGTATGCGTGTGTGCGTACGTGCGTGCGTGAATGCACATGTATATGAATGCACACAAACGCGTACACACACGCACATATACAAAAGTTTTATTTGAACTTTACTCGTGTGTGTATTCCGTAAGCACACAATTTAGCCTCGTTGTGAAAAGTAAACAAATAACATGAATCAGATGATTTTCTGTTTGTGAGGAGATGGGACCAATGTGCCACACACACACACACACACATACACATATATATATGTATGCATGTATGAATATGTATATATGTGTATATATATATATATACATTATATATATATATATATATATATATATATATATATTACACACATATATATATATATGTATATAAATAATATACATGTATATATATTAATAGAAATAGTATGACAACAAAAGAATGAATGAGACCTCGATATTATGTAAGTAGAATTTATCTGTAAATATAATATGTGACAATTATTCGGCTGCCATAATAAAACCCCGAGTTTCGGATGCCGGGGCGGAAATCTGATCCGGTATGTATACATATATATATGTAAATATATTTCTATACATATATGTATATGTATTGATAAGTATGTATGTATATACATATATACATGCATA
>NC_069001.1:13513675-13514641 GCF_001194135.2 Octopus bimaculoides | reverse complement strand
ATACAAACACATACACAGTTACACACTCAGATCAGTATCCTGAATATATTTGCATATGTGTGTATATATGCATGCATGTATGAATGCTTGTATATCTCTCTGTCTCAGTCTGTCTGTCAGTCTCTCTGTATCTATCTATCTATCTATCTATCTATCTATCTATCCATCTATCTATTTCTCTATCGATCTATTTCTCTATCTATCTATCTATCTATCTATCCAACTGTTTGCCTGCCTCGCTTCTCCTCTTATTTTATTTGTGTGAGTGCGTGCGCGTGTACATACATACATACATACATACATAGATATGCATACACACAAACACATTTATACACGTATGTATGTATGTATGTATGAATATAACTATTTTGCAGTGTGCTACCTCACATAGCCGTTGCGTCGTTCCTGTTCCTATTTGTTTATATACACAAAGCATTACCATATTTCATTTCGTTGTCATATTCACCGCCTGCCCAACCCCACCACCGTTCTCCTATATTTATTCATATAGTTATCTTTATTTATTCATTTCTAGTTTTCTTTTAGTTTCTCTCTCTCTCTCACCATACATTTCTAAATATTACATAGCAATAAAATTAAGTATTATTATCATTATTTTTATTTTCATAACAAACTCTGAATATATATTTTTATATGTGATGTTTTTAAATATTGTTGTTTTATTATTTTTTGCTATTGTTTGTTTATTGCCGTTGTTGTTGTTGTTGTTGCTGCTCTGACCACCACTCCTTTTTCTAATGTCGTTTCTACTCCCCAAGCTTTTCTCACACACCCCTACTCTGCATATCCTTCTTACATTTCATCAGATGCTGTCTTCTCTTTAGATCTCATAACTACCCCTTTAATTTCTTTCACCCCTACTCCACTCTAAAGTTTGTGCGCGCGTGTGTGTGTGTGCACATGCATACATATATATATATACATATATATATATATATATATATA
>NC_069001.1:13509982-13513264 GCF_001194135.2 Octopus bimaculoides | reverse complement strand
ATATATATAGTTTTAGGAAAAAGAACCAAGGTTCATGAACTCATCGATGAAAATACACTGTCACATATTATATATATATATATATATATATATATATTTATGTATGTATGAGTGTACACATACATACTCAAAAACACACATATACACGACGTGGTTTCGTATAATTTCCGTGCAACAAATTCACTAACCACGCATTAGTCAATCCAGGACTGTAGTAGAAGACACTTGTTTAATGTGACGCGCTGTAAGATTGAACCCGCAGCCATGTAGTTGCCATGTGAACTTCCTAACAACACAGCCATGCCGGCTCTAGCAAAAAAGATTAAAAAAATAAAACAATTTTTTTTATGGAAAAAGAAAATATCGAAGAGTTGAATGATTTGCAATCGTAAATTTTCTTGTTTTGTACCGCAGCAGTATTTGTTTTCCTCTGTTGTTTGCTGAAGGACGGAAAGAGAACTCATTTTTGTGACTAGTGGGGATAATATAAGTATTAATACAGTGAATGAGCTTCAATTCTCAAGCTTCGTTTCTAGATTGATGTATTTTTACATGATTTTGTACCAAATAAAGTTTGAGACCACTGTAGCGTAAGGAACTACAAGAAAGGAAAAGAACAGGCCATCAAAGAAGGAGAGGAAGGGGCCCACAGAGAAGGAAAAGAAGGGACCTGCAAAGAAGGAAAAGAAGGGGCTGCAAAGAAGGAAAAGACTGGACCTACAAAGAAGGAAAAGTGTTGTGTCGATGCCCCCAAGCGAAGAAGTAGGATCGCCCAAGACATAAATAGAGTTGAGTAGCCGTTGAGTGACTGTTGAGTAGCCGTCGTTTGGCGGTTGAGTAGAGATCATCCGAAGGGGCTAGATAGCAGTAGCTTGAGACATAACAAAAAGAAGGGACTGCAAAGAAGGAAAAGAAGGGGTTGCAAAGAAGAAAAAGAATGGACCTACAAAGAAGGAGCCTACAGGTTCAAAAGATGTTGATTGACAGAAAGGTTGAAGGGCTGAATAGCATAGACCAGAGGAAAACAAGGCGACAATGGTGAGTTTCAGAAAGCAGTAACTCGAAAATAGAAGCTATTAAATTAAAGGGCTTACAACATAATAGGTAGCTTAACAGAGAAGAGAAGGTGATACATTTAAAGGTCTTCATAGGGGGTACTAGATCAGGACATTCATCAGTACAATGTCCATGGAAATATTTATAGCAAAGACACAGCGATGATAGACTTCGATGATGAGCCAAAGACTCCAAGCAAGTAGAAAGATGACCCACCATGTTCATTTGATTTTGAATTTGAAAATAAGAAAACAGAAATGGATTCCAGAGAACAGCAGTTCAAGGAAAGAAGCTATTAAAATAAAAGGAGTTATGACTAAAATAAAAGGAGTTATGACTAAAATAAAAGGAGTTATGACTAAAATAAAACTCAGCAGTGAAACTAAGCCTGAGGATAGAAGCGAGTGATGCGTTTAAAGGGAAAGTTCATCCGTGCAATGGTCATGGGAATACTTGCAGAAAGGACACAACGATAACAGATCTCAATCAAGTAGAAGGAAGAGGATCCACCATGTTAACTCGGATTCGGAATTCGAAAAGAAGACGGAGTTCTAGAAAGCAGTAGTTCGAGAAAAGAAATCATAAGAACTAATAGGAAGCTCAAGAGAGAAACGATGCACCTGAGAAGAGAAGCGGGCAACATGTTTAAAGATATTCACTGAAGGCACCAGACTAGGAAGTTCATTAGAGCAATGACAATGGAAGTACTTATAGAAAAGATGCAATGAAAGTACATTTCGACGATGAGCTAAAAACTCAGCCTAGTAGAAAGAAGAGGATACCCACCATGTTAACAACTCGACTCTGAATTTGAAATCAAAACAATTGTAATGAGTTTCAGAGAGCAATAGTTAGCGAGAAGTTATCATTAACAGAAAGCTCAACAGAAAGCTCAACAAAAAGGCAGCGAGCTGGCAGAAACGTTGGCACGCCGGGAAAAATGCATAAATGTATTTCATCTCCCACTACGTTCTGAGTTCAAATTCCGCTGAGGAATTTGTTTGTCCCCTCTGTGTGTAGCCCCTTGTGGGCAGTAAAGAAATAAGAAAGCTCAACAAAAAGCTCAACTCGATTCTGAATTCCATCACTTAAGTTAAGAGACACCGAGGAGGCACCAGCCCCAAGAGGAGAGCAATATTGAATGCAAGGTCAAATGGTGGCCTTATAGAGAAACATGATACTATCATGAAGAACGAAGTCGTCTTTTTCGCTAAAGGCAATCAAGGTTTTGTAGGGTTCTGTGAGGCTTCGTGAGATCCTGGTTTTCCTGATGTGGAACCTAATTTTTGAGATGTTACTGTATTTTATCATATCATTCATCGTATTATTTTATTACTTCTACTTTTCATATGTATTTGATATCATTCGATATCATATGCATATTTTTCTCCTCAATTAACATCATTTTTTTGTAAAAGAAAAAAACAATTGCTTTTGTTTTCTATTGTAATAGCCATTTGGACCAAATAAAGCCACCGTTATTAAAAAATCGTTATCATCCTCCTCCTCCTCATTATTATTATTATGATTATTATTATTATTATCATTATTATTATTATTGCTATCTGTATTAAAATGGCTGTTGCTGCTCTTGTTTTCGATGTTGATGGAAGACATAAAGCAGCTATAAAACTAGAAGTTACAGCAGACAAACAGTCAAGTTAAAGAATCAATCAATCAAAAAAGGAGGTAAATCTCTCTCTCACTTCCGTTTAAAACCGCCGTTTCTACTCACATTTATGACCAATAGACCACTTTCTCCAATCAATGGCGGTATATAGTTATTTGTCATATATTAGCCTCCTTTCAGTCAATTCTGGTGGTTGTTTTTGTTGTATTTCTACTTATATCGTCTGCTTCAATGAAATTCGTATAACTTTTATGTTACTGCATGGGTGTATGAATAGTGGCTGTGCTTTTATGTGTGCGTGCGCGTGTGTGTGAGTATATGTGTATGTACGTGTGTGTGTGCGCGCGCGCTTGTGTATCTTGGATGTGTACGTGTCTGTACGTCTATATGTCTGAGTATGTAGGATGAAGCTATATTTAACGTGCAAGTTTGTATGTACACACGCACACACATATGTATGTGTGTATGTATGCATTTATGTACATACACATATATACAAGCACACATGCACATGCACACATTCATTACTGAAAGCAATATATTTTGCAGAGAGTATGGGACGACTGTTGGTGCGTATATATATATATATATATATA
>NC_069001.1:13506585-13509882 GCF_001194135.2 Octopus bimaculoides | reverse complement strand
TATATGTATGTATATGTATGTATATGTATGTATATATATGTATATATATAGATATATATATAGATAGATATGGAGAGATCGAAATGATTGAAATACATGTATCGACTTCACCAGTACTATCTCATGTCACCATCCATCATTATCATCATCATTACTACATCTCCATTAGCACCATCACCACCACAATATCTTTACACCTTCCGGCATCGCCATCATCACGACCTGCACAATGAGTATCACCAACATCCTCAGTGTCAATACAAGCAGCTTCACACACGGTTGCTAAGAGGAAGAAAAGAGAGAGCGAGAGAGAGAAACAGGAGAAAAGGAAGAGGGGGGAAATCGAAAAGAGGAAAAGAAAGAGAAAATGATGATGATGACGATGATGATGATGATGATGATGCGGCTGATGACGATGACGACTACGACGACGATGATGATGATGATGATGAGGAGGAGGAGACGATCACAAGGACGATGATGAAGAAGGGAAAGAAGAAAAAGGAGGAGAAGGAGGAGAAGGTGGATACTGATGGTTTTGGTAGTGGTGGTGTTGGTAGTAGTGGTGGTGGTTGTGACAGTCGTGATAATGGCGTTGTTACTGGTGGTAGCGGTAGTTATAGTAGTTATGTTAGTGGTAGTAGTGGTAGTCGTGATTATGGTGTTGTTGCTGGTAGTAATGGTGGTGTTAGTGGTGATGGTAACGGAGGTAGTTTGAGCTTAGTGGTAGAGGTGGTGGAATGCAGACAGGAATTTAGTAACTATAGTAACGGTTTCTTAATTATTAGATTTGGTGAGGGAAAAAAAAAAGAACTTTTCCTGTTTTATTTTGTTTTTTAATTTGGCGTATTTGAAATAATCACGACTTTCATTGCCACGAAAGACAACAACAGCAACAACAACAACAACGAGATGACAGAACCTGTATGTGGTCTCCCAAGTTACTAGAAATGTCAATCTAATATCCCTTAAATCACATTTGAAGAAGACACACTGTTTAATGTCCTGCTCTTAATTCCTCCCCTACAGTCGGTTTTCATATCGGACAACAAGACGTCTCCAACAATCCTGGTTTTGAGCACAATCGCCTGTATTTTCCAACATGATGCTCAATTACTTTAGATCAGTGGTTCTCAACTATATATATATATATATATATATATATATATATATATATATATATATATATGTATGTATGTGTGTATATATACAGTAATCCCTCGACTATCGCAGGTGTTACGTTCCAAAACCTCCGACGAGAGGAGAAAATCCGCGAAGTAGAAGCAGTACTGTACTATATATATATAGTTGGACATCCAATATGCTAGAAAGAGGTCATCAACAACCCAAACACAAAAGAAAAATCATGTTCTCCAGAAAAATTCAGAAAAAATACCAGATCTTAGGTGGTCTATGGCCCCCTTGATTCCTATTTTACTTAGGTGGACTCCCATAGACAGTTAGTGTTTTGAAAAGCCTTAGTATATTTTTATAATTAAATATTATTAGCAATTGTATAAAAAAAAAATTTAATATTTTGTGTATTATATAAGTATAAGCAATTTATTGCACATAAATTTTACCCACAAATTCTTATGTTGATCCTCAAGGCCATACGGACCCTGGTTGAAAACCACTGCTTTAGATCTTTGAAGGTGATGTGCCATGTCTTCTTGGTCTCCCTATCTTTTTTCTTCCCCCTATCAGTACCCAGTATACAGCTGTCTTGAATATTCGTTCTCCTGTCAGTTGTTGTTGGCACTCCGTCGCTTACGACGTCGAGGGTTCCAGTTGATCCGATCAACGGAACAGCCTGCTCGTGAAATCCACGTGCAAGTGGCTGAGCACTCCACAGACACGTGTACCGTTAACGTAGTTCTCGGGGATATTCAGCTTGACACAGTGTGACAAGGCTGACCCTTCGAATTACAGGCACAACAGAAACAGGAAGTAAGAGTGAGAGAAAGTTGTGGTGAAAGAGTACAGCAGGGTTCGCCACCATCCCCTGCCGGAGTCTCGTGGAGCTTTAGGTGTTTTCGCTCAATAAACACTCACAACACCCGGTCTGGGAATCGAAACCACGATCCTATGACCGCGAGTCCGTTGCCCTAACCACTGGGCCATTGCACCTCCACGGAATGTCTTATAATCATAGGTTTATATAATCAAGGATGTCCTGGGCTGTCCAACAACAGCAACAACAACACTTACAACAATTCCATGCACAACTACAACAACCATCGATTGCAATAACAGGAACAAAAAGTGGGCGTGGCAGTTTGCTTCCCAACCACACGGTTCCGGGTTCAGTCCCACTGCGTGGCATCTTGGGCAAGTGTCTTCTACTAAAGCCTCGAGCCGACAAACCCCTTGGGAGTAGGTTCGATAAACAGAAACTGAAAGCAGCCCGTCGTGTGTGTGTGTGTGTGTGTGTGGGTGTGTGGGTGCGTGTGTTTGTGTGGGTGCGTGTGTTCGTGTGTGTGTGTGTGTGTGTGGGTGTGTGTGCGTGTGTGGTGCGTCATAGCATTTGTACCCCACCACCGCTTGACAACTGATGTTGGTTTGTTCACGTTACCGCAACTTAGCGGTTCGGCAAAAGCGACCGATAAACTAAATATCAGACTTTGAAATAAAATAAGTTCTGGAACCGATTCGTTCGTCTAAAGTCCGTCAAGGCAGTGCTCCAGTATGGCCGTAGTGTAATGAGTGAAGCAAGTAAAAGATAGAAGATACAGGGTGACAATAACAACAGCAACAATAACAGCGAATGCAACGGCAACAACAATTACAATAACAAAAACGCAACAAACCGATTGCAAGAATTGCAGCACCAGGAGCAGCAGCAACAACAACAACAACGATTGCAGCAACAGCAGCAACAGCAACAACAACAACATCAATGACAATCAAAAATACGATATCCGTGACTACAAACAACAACAACGACGATGAGGACACTAAGAACTGATAAGAGTCACCACAGCAACAACAACAACAGCACGAGTAGTAGGAGCTGACAACCAATAGGTTGAGATGTAAACCGAAGTGTTGTTATGTGCAAGTTTTGCCTGAAGACATCACATTGCAAAAAGGAAAAAAAAAGAAGAAACGGCTTCTGCAGAACGCTATGGCAGTAGCAGTAGTAGTAGTAGTAGTAGTAGCAGCAGCAGCAGCAGCAGCAGCAGCAGCAGCAGCAGCAGCAGCAGTAGTAGTAGTAGTAGTAGTAGTAGTAGTAGTAGTAGTAGTAGTAGTAGTTGGCGGTGGTGGTTGGGATGGTGGTCGTGTTGATTTCGTGAT
>NC_069001.1:13503269-13505963 GCF_001194135.2 Octopus bimaculoides | reverse complement strand
AAAGTCGTCTCTCTTGATCGAGTGACAACGTAAAAACGACCTTGTGACAATGTGCTATGATTTCACTAATTGATTTCAGTTAACTGAGTGGTCGCAATTGTGTTCCTTTGAAGGATCTCTGGAGTAACGTTACTCGACATGATACCTAACTCGCAGATCAGGGAGTTCCTCCTGGTCGAGCCGCTCTTTCTCCGCATCGTTAGATCACAGTTCCGGTACAACAGACACGTGGTTAAGATGTCGCAGGGAAGAATCGCAAGACGGATTCTTCAAGCTGAGCGAAGCGACAAAAAAAAAAAAACCAAGGAGATAAACCAAGAACAAGATGGTTAGATAATATCCATGTTCCCAATTGGTCACGCTTAGGAATCCGTCAGACAAGTGTAAAAGCGGTTGCTTCTGATAGTACCCTATGGAGGAGGTGTCTGAGGACTCTGCACCTACGATCCTCCTCTCTCCCAGGAATAGAGGTCGGAGAAAATGGATGGATAAATAAATGGATGATGATCCGCTTCTTTAACCTTTTCGATACCAACTCACCTGAGACCGCCCTACATCTTATTTCTTTACTTCCCACAAGGGGCTACACACAGAGGGGACAAACAAGGACAGGCAAACGGATTAAGTCGATTATACCGACCCCAGTGCGTAACTGGTACTTACTTAATCGACCCCGAAAGGATGAAAGGCAAAGTCGACCTCGGCAGAATTTGAACTCAGTATGTAGCGGCAGACGAAATACTGCTAAGCATTTCAGCTGGCGTGCAAAGGATTCTGCTAGCTCGCCGCCCTACATCTGTGATGTTAAAGTTTAAGCCTTCTATCATAATTTTATAAAAGAAATATTTTGTTAAATCAAGTTCTACAAACACCAGCTTAGTAATGGAGAGGATAGTGATTTTTCTATATCCTTCATGAGCAGTGAGCTTCGTTATAAATGCTTGTTTGTTTCGTACCATTGATGTAAATATATTAAAACCACTTTTATTATTCAGTTTTCTATTTCTTCAACAACCTCTTCTTCTTCTTCTTCTTCTTCTTCTTCTTCTTCTTCTTCTTCTTCTTCTTGCCTTTAACCCTCCAACGCGGGGTATAGGCCACTTATAATTGAATTCCATGTCGGATAATTTCTCGCTTCTGTACTTATACTTTGCCATGAATGTCCCACTTTCTCTAGTTCCTTTTGTGTTGATCTACGCCACGAGTTCTTAGGCCTACCCTTCTTTCTATATCCATCCGGATTCCACTGTAAAGCACTTTTCGCTGCATTTGGTGTGTCCTTTCTAATTGTGCTATCAATCCACTTCCACTTTTTCTTAAATATTTGCTCTCTAATCGGAACTTGATTCGCTCTTTGCCATAGCTCCATATTGCTTATGTGTTCGGGCCATCTGATTTTAAGTATACTACGCAAGCACCTGTTGATGAATGATTGTATTTGCTTATTTGACTTAACTGTTGTTCTCCATGTCTCAGCCCCATATAACAACAGCCAACAAATATGGAAGGGTACTGCAATCAACATAATTTGCCTGGTTCTGGATTAAATTTATAAATTGGAGAGATGTTTTTACTGATATGTCTGTATAAAGTAGCTTTGTAAATAGATAGGCAACCTTTATATTTCCAAAAGTACAAGCAAAGACATTAAAAAGTGCTGTCTCACAGTATACGATTGCTATATCACAGTGAATAAAAATTAGCCTTTCTAATTGAACTGTGGAGTTAAAATCTTCAGTAATCACATTTTGATAATAAAAAAAAAAGAAAAGAATATATTAAAATTAGAATTTATAAGAATTTTCTGAATAGTGTACACTTTAATAATTGCTTTCTTTTCCTAAAAATTACTTACTCCAAACTAATTAACAAGCAACTTCCTTTGTTACAGTATAGATATGTGGTCACAAAAGAGTTAATAATCAAATCTAAATTAATATAATTCTTTGACTTGTCAACTCGTTTCTACATAGCATTATTGCTTTTTGTTATTGCTTTGTCGATCATTCATACACAGAAAGTAATTCAGGTTTATTAGGAGCTGCTAATTCGAAAGCTTCGTTTGCTCAACAGTAACAACACCAGCAGAGGTGACATCATCATTATCAGCAGCAGCAGCACCACCACCACTAGCTGCTGCAACAGCGGCATCATTGATAATAAGTCTTCATCCTACAACTCGAATTGTATAGTGTCCATTAACTCATTGCAATTAAGACCTATCAAGACTACTACAGACCCCCAAAATTTGTCTCAGGCGTCGCTGTGTGGTAAGAAGTTTGCTTCACAACCACATGGTTCGGAGTTCAGTCTCACTGCGAGGCACTTTGGGCAAGTGTCTTCTACTGTAGCCACGGATCGACCAAAAGCTTTGTGAGTGGATTTGGTAGAGAGAAACTGAAAGAAGCCCGTTGCATGTATATGTGTGTGTATGTATGTATGTATGTATGTTTATTGCCCTATCACTGTTGGGCAGCCGGTGTTGGTGTGTTTACGTCTCCCCAACTTAGCGGTTCGGCAAAGAGACAGATAGAATAAGTACTAAGCTTAAGAAATAAGTCCTGAGGCCGATTTGTTCGACTAAAACCTTTCAAGGTGGTGCTCCAGAATGTCTGCAGCCAAATGACCGTAATAAGCATAAGAATAAAAGAATATACATATGTATATATAGGCGGGGGAGTGTTTAAGTATATA
>NC_069001.1:13501888-13502707 GCF_001194135.2 Octopus bimaculoides | reverse complement strand
TTAAGTATATATATTTATATATAATATAATATAGGATAAAATCTTTATAAGAATTTATCAAGTAGTCAGCGTGAAAAAACCTCATAAAGAAAAAAAATTCATCATTTTTTTCCATAAATATATATAATTTATATAAGGGCATTAACTATATAGTAATGCCTCACGCTCAGAGGTACTAAATAAGTCAAAAACTACCAAAAAATAAGCAACATATTTACCGAAAGCGAAGAAATGCAGCTTTCAAAATTAATCTCTTAAAAGCATTTAACTTAACGGTAAACCACTGGTTTCTCAATCAATACAGAAAAACTGTGAAGTAACCTGCATCTTTTGTTCATCAGTACACGTATGGTCGATATATTTGTGTGCTTATAGACAGGCAGACAGACAAAATGCTCTGAAGTAACCAAGCTAGGCCTAAATTTCAATGCGTTAAGAGCGACTCAATACCTCTAGTTACAGGATTAAAACACATTGTCATTGTCATTATTGTTGTTGTTGTTGTTGTTGCTGTTGCTGCTGTTGTTGTTGTTGTCGTTTAGTCTCCTATCATCGTTACTGACGTCGGGCATTGTGCAATATACTTCTTCTTCATTTTTATTTTTATTTCCAAAATATTACGGTGCTGTATTTTCAGCTTTGGCTGCTATCATTTCTAGCAGACGAGAAGTCAATACCGATACCAACACCACCACCATTATCACCACCACCACCGCCGTCATTACCACCACCGCCGTCACCATTACCACAACCACCATCACCACCAATCCCCACCACCACCATAACTACCACCGTCACCACTATCACAACCATTAGCAC
>NC_069001.1:13491517-13500322 GCF_001194135.2 Octopus bimaculoides | reverse complement strand
CGTTTGATGCACAGCTGCTTCACATTCCATTGAGGCAGCTGTGCATCTGGGTTGGGGTTAAAACATTGTAATATAGTTATTTTCTCAAAACACGTATACAAACACACACGCACACATTCAAACGTACGTGTATGTGTGTGTGTGTGTGTGTGATTGTATACGTGTTTTGATATAATGGCTATCTTACAATGTTTTGGCCCTAACGTTTGATGCACAGCTGCTTCACATTCCATTGAGGCAGCTGTGCATCTGGGTTGGAGGCCAGTTCTTCCTGTTTGTTTGGAGAGAAAATTGAATAATAAAACCTAAATCGGTGCATACATAAAGAGAGAGTGGGGAGAGAAACAGGCAGGCAGAGAAAAACAAAGACAAATCCCAATTTCCTTTCCGTCATATTTAACATGAATTTGATTACACAGAAAACCAAACGACCTCTTTTATTCAAATCCCTCTTTCCTGGCGGTGGAGCCAGTAACAGAAGTGTGGCATATTGATCCGAACACCACAGTGTTCAGTCCCTGTTGTGACGTGGTGGCTTGTGTGCCTTCAATGACCTTGAGAGCCATGCCTGTGGAGTGCAAGCTCCTGGTAGAGACACCTATGTCGGACAGGTCAAAGGATAAAGGCCAGACTAATATGGACCTCTTTTGCCCAGAGGTAAAGATGGGTTTACATAAGACCAACACTCCTATCTAGAAAGAAAGCAAAGTTACGGAAGCTTCGACGATAACTGCGTAATATGTTTTTCTTTGGTCAGTAAGTGTTATTTTCTATTTGCTTCTATCTAGAAATCAAATGAAAGGACTACTATTCCCTTCAAACTTTGCTTTTGTGACCTCGACATCAATGTTTTGAAACTGACGAATTTTCCTGTACATTTCAGACAGATTCATCACTGAGTTGTTGAAGCAGAAATATCGTCATAGCAAATATTCTGCTCAATACCACAGTTGCTTGACTTTAACCACATGATTATGTTCCTTAGTAGCTGACAATATGTGCATCTTTAATCATGAGCAGGGGTAGTGTGGGAGCATTATAGCCATGTGTTGAGAGGCATTCTTTTGGGGTTTGAATAAATGTAACAAAAGAAAAGTTTGAAGGGAATATTAGCCATTTTTCATACTTCCTAGGGTTAAGCAAATAGGAACTAACAATTGCTACCCAAGGACAAACATCGTGTTGCACAGTGTAATTCAAAACTAACAGAGCCTGTAAGAGGAAGGTCTTCTCTTGGGGAAGCATATGGGGTGTTGAGAAAGAGCCGAAAAGCAGTGATCCAACTGAAGAGAAGCAGAAAAGACAGCGCTGGATGAAGAACAGTGAAGATAAATCATCGATAGCCTAAATTCCACAGGGAGTGTGTATATCGATCAAACATTGGAATTCTCAAAGTAGTCGCTCGTCGTAGAAGAAATAGTAGTTAAATATCCCACATCTTTTCCATATTGTCTTAAATAAAGAAAAATTCGCTGAACAACGTCGTTCTAAATACAATGTGTGAATACAAATGACGGGATTTTGACAAGGCGAATCTCTTTGATCGTTAAATCTGCTCTATCAAACTGAATGTGTGCTGTGCAATGACAACAACAACAACAACAATAACGAAATACTTCCATTTTCTCTGCCGCCTGCTTTATACAAATTTTTGACAAGACATGTCTTTAAAATGATCGAAGTTTCTTCCGGTGTCCATTACCGGAAGTAAGCCCGGAGCCTTTGTTGCTAAATATATTTACGCTGGAAGTATTTTGAGATTTATTTCTATATCAGAGTTAAAAAATGTGAAGGTGGGTGGAAAGCGAAGGATTCAAAGGTGCTAGAAAACAAACAGTACACACACACACACACACACACACATATATGCATATATATATGTATATATGTATATTTACATATATGTATGTATACATATACATGCATATACACATACATACATAAATACACATATGCACACACTCATACGCACACACATGCACGCATACATTTCTCTCTCTCTCTCTCTCTCTTTCTCTCTCTTTCTCTCTCTCTCTATCTATCTATCTATCTATCTATCTATATATATATATTTTTTTCAAGTATTTATAAATCAGAATAAGGAATACGAAAGCGGAAGGAAAGAGACAGATAAATAGTGATACAAAACAAACGTTTTATATATATATATATATATATATATATACATATATATATATGTGTGTGTGTGGGTGTACATACACAGGCAGACGAACAAAGAGAAAGCGGGAGAGAGAAAACGATACTCTGACGCAAATATCTGTATGTGATGCATTCGCACATATTTGGGGTTGTGTGCGTATATATGTACGCATGAATGTGTGTGTGTGTGTGTGTGTTAGTGTGTGTGTACGTGTCCGTGTGTTGATATAATGACCATGCTGCAATGTTTTAACCCCCAACGTTTGATATATTTACTCGATTTGAATTATTCACTGTCGCTGACATATTGCTAGTTTGGTTTCACAAGTCATTCAAGATGGCGTCTCCCAGTCTCATATAGAATGGTGGTGGTGGTGGTGGTAGTCGACGTCGTCGTCATAATAATGATGGTAGTAGTTTTGGTGATGATGGCGGTGGTGATAATAGTGCTGGTAGGAGTTCAGTGTGGACTAGAGAATTAAGTGTGAGTGAAATTGAGTCGGTAAATGAGTGGGAGTGAGGCACAAGGCTAGAAATTTTCAGGAAGTGTAAGCTGATTACGTCGACCCCAGCGCTCAACTGGTACTTAATTTATCGCCGCCGAAAGGATGAAAGGCATAATCGACCTCGGTGGAATTTGAACTCAGAACAAAGACTGTGGAAACGCCGCTAAGCATAATGTACGGCGTGCTAATGATTCTGCCTGCTCAACTTAATAATGATAATAATAATAATGATAAAAATAATAATAACAATAATAAAAATAATAATAATAATGATAATGATAATAATAATAAAAATAATAATAATAATAATGATGATGATGATAATGATAATGATAATAATGATGATAATAATAATAATAAAAATTTAAAAAATAATAATATATTAACCAAAATGAAGTAGATTGACAAATTTATTTTTTGAACCAGTTGAAGATACACAAGATGTCGAAATATCGTTCACTACATAACAATGGCACTCTTCTTTTAATTTTGACTCTATATCTTCAGGAGGAGTTACCTCAATCCTTTCTATAATAATAATAATAATGGTAATGATAATAATGGTAATAATAATAATGGTAATGATAATAATAATAATAATGGTAATAATAATAATAATAATCTTGGAAGTTATGTGAGACAAAGAGGCATTAAATTACAAGCATCACAGAGTTAAGTTCTAGTGTAAATCAATAAACAAAGAAAAAGGGGTTTATACTCTGAAATTTGGAATGAATCAGTGTGACAAAAGTCCAATAAAATAAAGGAAAAAAGGTTGTAGGGTTCAGCTAGTAGTAGCATATTGCTAATTATCTGGTTTTATAATGAGCAACATTTTCAAGGACTTATCTTTGCAGAAAGAAGTTCTTTCAATATGTTTATTTCGGACAGCTCCTTTGGCGAATTGGTTTCTAAACTTTCCGTAGTGCAGAAATTGCACGATCTCTTGTTGTCGATGTATGACTTAGCTCTAAAAACAATGCTCTATTTAATTATGTAATTAATGTTCCTATTTTTCAGGCATCTTATAATTTTTTAAGGTGAAGTTTAATTTTTTGCTATTAAAGTTCCTAAAAGTGTACTTATGGTTATAAGGTTGTGACTTGAAAGGTGTACCAGTCAGGTCTATACGTATATGAGTAATAAATTGTTCGTTATGTTGCACATATAAACTGTATCATTATCTAGATATTTCAAGTCTAGAGGACATTACTAGGGTTAATATTACAGAAATTAGTATTAAGGCTCTAGTTATAATCAGGGTTACCATAAGGTTGTGAACTAAACTTATGTAAGTTATAAGGAGTTACTGCGTACAAAATTTGATATGGTAAAGTAAAAATGTTTTATTTTCTCTTATTAAAATCCTATAGTATTTAAACTGTTGATCGAAGTAATTACTACGTAACTTAAGGGGAAACTCTCGCTACTTGGGTTAAGTTGAATGGCGGAATTTATATCCAAATGATGGCGGGCTGTATTTATTATTATGTGTGTTTCTGTATTTTAAGTTGGTCAATATAAAATATTTTACGAGCAAAGTGTTTGTTAGGCAAGTGTAGAGCAATAATTAGATAGATAGATGGACAAATAGATAAATAGGTAGATAAATAGATGGACAAATAGATAGATAGATAGATAGATAGATAGATAGACAGACAGGCAGAAAGTTAGATATAGATAGATAGATAGATAGATAGATAGATTAAGAAACTTAGAGAAAGGTGGGCAGAGAGGCAAGCATGTAGACACACAGGCTTAATTCATTAAACCAAAATATTTTAATTAATAAAAATTACACTATTGGTGTCGAGGCAATAATTTTCTAAACGACTGGTTAAGAAACCAGAGATTTTTAATTACTTAAAATTAATTAAAAATCGAATTCAATCAGAAGTGCGTCTCATCTCTATCGCTACAGTGGCCACATGCTCGCTTGGTTCGTATTAGACATGCATGCATACATATATATATATATATATATGTATATATATATATATATATATATATGAGAGAGAGAGAGAGAGAGAGAAATTTAAATAATAAGGGTGAAAAATTGAGTATTAATTTAATTAATATCAATTTAAAAACAGTGGCCTAGCATACTGAAAAATCTGAAGATTCAGAAAAATTATATTACATCCATATAAGAGGGATGACCACTAATTGGACATCCATTATGCTAGAAGAAGACCACCTATCGTCTGACCACTAAGAAAAGATTGTTCTCAAGAAAATTCAGCAAACGCCAATATATATATATATACATATATATATATATATACATATATATATATATATACATATATATATATAGGGGTAGAATTCACAAAAAAAAAACAACAAAAGACGAAGACAGATGTATTAGTTTAACGCTCGGAAAGTGAAAAAGTTTTTAACGTTTCGAGCCTACGCTCTTCCACAGAAAAGAACACGGAAAGAAACAAGGAAAGAAAATAAAGAATGTGTAGTGGATAGCGATCTATCTTGGCGAATGCCGGACAGAGGGGTCACACAGGGGAGCTAGGAAGAAGGGGAGATAATAAAGTAGTGGTGATCCCAAAACGAAGGCGCGTGTGGCCGTGTATAAGAGAGTATGTATATGTGCGTGGAAGAGGGCTGGTGACTTTGACGTGTGATATATATATACATATATATAATCCGCCAAAAGATATTTTGATAGTAAATTTATTCAAACATTAAGGAATTAATTAAGTTACCTTTAACCTTTTTTTGCCCCGCCTCTTTTTTGTTTTTGTTTTTTTTTTCTTTTGACCTTTATCAAAGTGGTTGGGTATCCTTAATTTCTTTTAGAATTTAAGTGAAAAGTACTCAAAAACTTTTTCATTTTAAAAATACCGTAATTTTTGCTGTTGGTGAGATGTGATACTGAAAAAGCTATTTTGCACTTGAGCAACTGTTGATGTATAGCATAGTCAATGGGTGTTATTTTGAGATTTAAAAAAAAAACTAGAAACTTTCTTATGACTTCTTGGTGCTATTGTAAGTAAATGTGACAAAATGGCAGAATTATGGTTGTTGTTTACGGAACATAAGACCATTTTAAAGTGGTATTTCAAATTTGAGAATGTTGTCACAATTCAGCAGTAATAGAGACGTGAGTTTAGAACAGAGCCTCCAATACGCCTGACAATTTCACGGATTGGCGATACGTTCGAAACACTGGAGCAGTGTGTGATGTGTGGAAAGGAAAATCCGGTTGACCTCGTACAGTAACAAGTGCTGCTTATACGGCTATGTGGCATGGTGCAGAGTCCTGTTGCCAAACATGGGGTCTTCCAACAGCCACTCTCTTAACGCAGGGAAGCACTACTTCGTCCAGGCACTTGATGTAGGATCTGTGTGTTGAGTCTGAGGCCGTGTAGGAAGACGAATTGAGGCATGATGTCACCATCACTAGAAATCACTCCAAACTGGATGTGTGGTTTTTATCACTCTTGGTACATGTTCTGGGGACACAGCAAGCCAACGGTTGTTCTGTGTGTTCACCATCTGTTCGTACTGGAGCTTCGAGCACGAATGCCAAGCTGTACAAGAAGCCGTTTCCAAATTCCTGGCTGAGTAAATTGCATCATGGTGCTGTCTTTCTCGCAGACGGTGCCCAACTGATCCTACTATACTGTGTAGTCAACAAAATGAAAAACAAACAATAAGCATGCCCGAAATTAAAAATATAAAATGGCAACAATTTACCCATCGCACCCTGTGTGTATGTGAGTGTGTGTGTGTGTGTGCGCGTGTGTATGTGTGTGTGTATATTATTCTTAACAAAGTATATTATTGACAGTGACTTCGAAGTTTCGGTTAGTTAAGCCATCGGCGGACGATGTCTTAATTGGCAGTCAAACGATGGTTTAACTAGCCGAAACTTCGAAGCTACAGTCAATAATATTCTTGTTTAAGAATGATAAATTTGCACTATTCAAAATTATACAGTAATCCATCAAATTAATGTACAATCGTTTTTATTGTAACAGAACATAAAAAGCAACATTAACAATGTATTAAACAAAAATATATAGATGTTTTCGATCTAGTTTGGATTCTTTGCCATCAAACTTGATGGCAAAGAATTCAAATTTGATGGCAAAAATCCAAACTAGATCGAAAACATCTATATTAAACAATAGTTGTGATGCATGTGCCTGGTATACCCTTATCAGACGGATAATCTTAGCGGGTATACTGGGCTTCGCATATTTGTACTCTGGGGAAGGAAGCAAGTCGATTATATCGACCACAGTGTTTAACTGGTACTCATTTTATCGACCCAGAAAGGATGAAAGGCAAAGTCGACCTCAGTGAAATTTGTCGGAACGTAAAGACAGACGAACTGCCACTAAGCTTTTTGCCCAGTGTCCTAACGACTCTGCCAGCTCTCCACCTTAAAATATTAAACGCTTCATGGCATCATGAATTTGCGTGTCGTCCTTGCGTATGGCCATGCTAATGTTCTGTGTATCGTTTCTGTTTTAGAATATCTACTGTGGAAGCTAGGACTTCCTTTTCTACTGTAGACAACGAGGCCTGGATCTGTGGTTTTAGGGAGTTAATCGATTACATCGACTCCAGTGCTCAACTGGTACTCATGCTAACATCAATCCCGAAAGGATGAAAGGGAAAATAATAATGATGATGATGATGATGATGATGATGATGATGATGATGATGATGATAGAAAGAAAGAAAGAAAGAAAGAAGTGAGGCTGAAGCAAAACCATGTATGAATAAGTGTGCTTGTGTTTGTGGGTGTTTGTGGTGGGGTGGGGTGCAAGACTGTTGGGGAATCACATATTCAACGGTAGTATCTGAGAGGTTAATTAAACGATTTATGGATCTCTGAAATATTTACTGTAGGACAATGATAGGAGAGGCACAATAGCGATGGTGATAGTGGTGGTGGTGGTGGTGGTAGTGGTGATTTGACGGTGGCTGTGGCTGTGGCGGTGGTGATCTCAATGCTGATTGGTTCGTTCGTCGTTGATTCATTGTTATTGGATGGCGATGATGGAGTCCATGTCGAAAATGTAGTGACATCGGTGGTGGTGGTAGTGTTGGTGGTGGTGGTGGTGGTAGTGGTGGTGGTGGTGGTAGTGTTGGTGGTGGTGGTGGTGGTGGTCGTCGTCGTTGTCGTGGCGGCGCTGGTGGTGATGGTGGGGGTAGTAGTGGTGGGGTGGCGTCAGTTGTCTTGAAGTTGTTGTAGCCGTCATCGTATTGGTGGTCTCAGTGGTGGTGGTGGTGGTAGTAGTAGTAGTGGAAATATTGAAAGTATTGTTGTATTGGTGGTAGTGGTAGTAGAGAGAATGGTTGGGGTTTGTGATAGTGATGATGGTCTAAGCAGTGACCGCCGTCGACCTGTTCTTAATAGTTGTAGTGGTGATGGTGGTGGTGGCGGCAAGTGTGGTGGTAGTTATAGTGGCGGTGGTGATTATATATTGGTGGTGGTGGTAGTGGTGATGGGAATACTGTGGAGCTGATGGTTTGGGCTCAGAGGCACTTGTGGTAGAGGTGGTGGAGGTAGTAGTGGTGGTAGTAGTGGTGGTGGTAGTGGTAGTGGTGGTGATGGACATCGTGGGCGAAGTAGTGCTGGGGGTAATGGTGTTGGTGATGGTGGTGGGGGCGAGCAATGACAGCAGTAGTAGTAGTAGTCATGGTGGTGGTGGTTGTGGCGGTGATTGAAGTGGCGGTAGTGGTGGATTGTTATTTAATGCGAAAAGTCATAACCACAATTTTCTGATACTAAATCTCGGTTAATTAGATCCTTAATGAAACCATATTTGATTTGATTACTTCTGCGTTGTTGTTGTTGTTGTTGTTTAACCTCTGCTCAACTCTGATCGATTAAATCTGTGATCAAAGGCGTTCTGGCAGTGACCATCCAGTCCCGGCTTTGTGAGAGCTTGGACATATGACAATATTCTCTACGGAGCCGAAACTTGGGTTATGAGGAATAAACATAATAAGATAGTCTCGAGCACCACGTTTCTCATCCTCCTCCTCCACCTCATCATCATCATCATCATCATCATCATCATCATCTTCAACTGCCGAACATTACTGTATCGAGTCAAGCGCAGGCGTGACTGAATGATAAGAAGTTTGCTCCCCCCCCCCCCCC
>NC_069001.1:13489546-13491494 GCF_001194135.2 Octopus bimaculoides | reverse complement strand
CCCCGCAGCCACATGGATCTGGGTTCAGTCCTATTGCGTGGTGCCATGGACAAGTGTTTTCTACTACAGCTTGAAGCTGACCAAAGACTTGAGAGTGGATTAGGCAGACGGAAACTGAAATAAGTTCATCGTATACACACACACATCGTATACACACACACACACACACGCACACGCACACACATACCCATACACACACATACTCATATATACATGAGTTTGTGTGTGTGCAACATGTAAAACCCTAAATTCAGATACGCTTATTTTCTCTCTACGTTTTTTTTTTTTTTTTGCTTTTCTCCATGTTTTCTTTCCTTATTCCTTTCTATAGAAGAGCGTAGGTTCGAAACATCAAAGACTGTTCCATCTTCCCTGATCGTCAAGCTAATACAACTTGTTTGTTGTTCCCTCGCCTGTCTCTGTCTTCTGTTTTTTTTTCTCCCTGCAATTTCGAACCGTGTGTGTGCGCGCACGCTCGTGCACGCACGATGTATCTTTCTGTCTGTGTTTGTGCCCCTGTCTGTATTTATCCCCTTATCTGCGTTGGTATGTTTACGTCCCCGTAACTTTAGCGGTTCGGCAAAAGAAACTGATATACAAAGTACCAGACTTTAAAAAAAAACATAAATACTGGCTCGCTTCATTCGGCCCAGAATTCTTCAATGTGGTGCCCCAGTATGACCGCATCACCACAATCATATCATTCCTCCTAAACGGGATGCCAATTTATTGCAGTGTTATTTACAGCTGAGTGGAATAAAAGAACACGAAATGAAGTGTTCTACTCAAGAACACAACGCACTTCCCAATCTGGGAATCGAAACCATGATCTAGCAATCGTGAGTGCAATCGTGTAGGAACATATATTTTGGTGGCGTGTAAAATCCAAATTTTGACTTATTCTCAGTCAAGCTATGTAAACGTAGTACATCAGTTAGCGATCTGTGTATCATACTTGAAGCAAACACATCGCTCAAAACCAAACTCACTGCGGTATTCGTCTGAACATATCTCTTATGGACATACTGTGTTAAATAACGCAAAGATATAACAGTAGCAAACGAAAATCGTCCAGCAACTGTAGTAGTATTGCTAGATGTATATTTAACGTTCGTGAGATTTATCAGAATTTTTATTCAGTCGGGCGGCTACTTGCAACATCAGTGATTTTTCAGTCAGTTTTCCTCTATCACTAGCGACGGATTTTGTCTTATCATGCCGTTGGTAGTGAGTATAGGCTATTGAAAAAGCTCAACAAAGCAGAAATATGCATCAAGCATTCTCACTATCGTTGCTGGACAATTTTTCTCTGCTACTTATATATTTGTTGTTAACACCGTACCTCCATAAGAGATATTACCAACTGACGAATATCACAGTTAATTTGTCTATCAGCCATGTATTTACATTAAGTATGATACACAGACTGTTATTTGAATCTAATACTGCTTCTGTTGCACGTAAAATCTATCAATTATTTTAATTAATAACCTTCAAGACCAAAATGACTGCTTCTAATTTCGGCTCAAAGCCAGCAATTTTGAGATAAGTGGCAGGTAGTCTATTACGTCGACTCCAGTACCTCACTAGTATAAGAAAACACATCTCCTGTGTTATGCATGCTGCCCTTATGAGATGCATCTACAGACAGCATCTATAGTGTGATATCATGTGTTACCAAATACTGAAACACATGTAACAGATTAAATAAACTAGTACCAAGTGCAAGTCCATGTTCTTTTTTTCTCTCATTATATACATATATACATATTTGTGAAGGCGCATAGCTCAGTGGTAAGAGCACCGGACTCATAATCATGAGATAGTTAGTTCGATTCCTGGACTGGGCTGTGTTGTGTTCTTGAGCAAAACACTTTATTTCACGTTGCTCCAGTTCACTCATCTGTAGAACTGAATTGTATATATATATATATATATATATATATAT
>NC_069001.1:13486925-13487707 GCF_001194135.2 Octopus bimaculoides | reverse complement strand
AAATATTTATTGACTTGTTTTTTTCTTTAAAAATCGGCACGAACTTTCCGGACAGCCCAATATATTTTTTCAATGTTCATAATTTTTTGTTTATAATATTGAAAACATATGCCACCAAAGAAAAGACGTGTTTCTCTCCAGAAACACGTATAAAGCGAGGACGATTGCTGAAAACCGAAGGCGTGTGTCTCAACAGGGAAAGGAGATGAGACTTTCTCAGGGTCAGCAGATGCATGTTGCAGCACGTCAAATGGAGTTTCAAGAGAGAAAGGAGATGAGATTTTCCCAAGATCAGCTAAGGCATGCTGCAATACTTAATGCTGAGTCATTAGAACAATGTTTAGCACGCTATATTAAGCAGATGTCCAATACAATATAGCTCTCAGAAATGGACCACAGGCAAATTCGTTCTTCACAACACCAGGAGCTGCTTTCAGATATGATCCATCCCAGCCATATAAAAACGATAATTCTGTACAAATTGGTGTGCTACACTCAAACTGTCGTTTCTGCAAAGCTTTCAAATTTCCAAATGAAACTAGTGGCATGTGCTGCTCAGGCGGTAAGGTAAGATTGTCAGCACTACCAGCTCCTCCTCAACCTTTTTCGATAGTTCACTTCTCCGTCACTGTCTCCCATTACAGCCCATTTCCAGAATGTTCCCACTTACGTATAATGTCTCCATTACACCTCCATCCATCTGACTGTTAACCATACGATGGGTCGTGTTACACGTAGCGCTGACCGCTTCAAAGGCGAGTATATCCACTGATAGCTTTTCT
>NC_069001.1:13486563-13486915 GCF_001194135.2 Octopus bimaculoides | reverse complement strand
AGCGCTGACCGCTTCAAAGGCGAGTATATCCACTGATAGCTTTTCTGTGGGTTCAAAAATTACACACCTCCACCCCAGTTTTCCACGCTAGGTTAGGGCATGAATCCTCCAAACGGATGTATTACATGTCGATTAGTCGAAATAGATCATCATTTACTCTACAAATGTTTTGTCGTCAATGCTGCACTTTCCCGTATCATCTGTTTCAACATAACTGTAATATATATAAACAAACTATACCATTTTAATCCCGAGCAACGCTGGGTGTCTCTGCTGTCTAGAAACACAACCTGTATCACGTCCTCACATTGTTTTTTGTTGTTTTTTTGTCTTTTTCCTTTTTTGAACTATA
>NC_069001.1:13485546-13486006 GCF_001194135.2 Octopus bimaculoides | reverse complement strand
ATATATATATATATATAATATATATGTGTCTACACACACACACACACACAATGAGATTATACATACATACGTGCATACGTACATATATGTCTTATGCATGCTGCCCTTATGAGGTGCATCTACAGACTGCATCTATAGTTGGAAGGTTGGAGTTTGGTCAGGATAAATGTTGTTATATAGTTGTGAAAAGGTGGAAAACTATAAACCAAACTAGTAACATCTCTATCAATGAGTTGACCGTTTCTCCTGTATCTGACGAGGAATGTTACAGGTATCTAGGGGTGGATGAAAATATATCTTACAATGGCACCTGTAACAAAACACGTGTCACTAAAGAATATTATAGCTGAATAAAGAAAATTTGGACCTCAGAACTCTCTGCATTCAATAAAACAGTGGCCCAAAATGTGTTTGCAGTGCCAGTACTCATACCAACATTTGGGCTACTTGATTGGACGCT
>NC_069001.1:13481674-13485439 GCF_001194135.2 Octopus bimaculoides | reverse complement strand
ATGAGGCTGATAACATCATAAGACTTGGAAGGCAGCTCCTTAAGCAACACTCTTTGTCTGATAACCTAGAATACATGCCCAAAGAAGTCGCAAGACTCCACCACATCGTATCATCAGATGAAAGGGTGAGCATATATGAGCAGAAGACTATGCATGTATATATTAGTAGAAAGCAGTTTATCATGGGCCAATAGCCGGATTACTACCTCCCACTTTGAAGGGTATGCGTTTGCAATCCAGGAATAGGAAATATCAACCAAATACCTGATGCACAAAAGGGATAGAGATGAAGGAAAAGCAGTAAAATATGACAACCGATGCAGACTTTGTGGAGTTCACATTGAAGATATCACCCACATCATAAGCAGTTGTCCGAGAATGTCATCACGGCATTATCTATGGATGAGATACGACGTTGTAACTAGGACACTCTCTAATGAAATCCGTCGGAAGGATAATCTCGAGAGCAAAAAATAAGAACCCACAATATGCTAGAAGCCATAGCCACTCATAATAAACAGGAATACTGGTGGAATGTACCAGTGAAGACCTCAATAAAATGTAAGCACAATAGATCTGATATAATGATTTGGGATAGAGAAGAGAAACTGTGCACAGTTGTGGAAGTCAGCGTTACTCTATCCAGATTACAAGTTCAGGTTTATGACCATAATTATTGGGGCCCTGGGATACGTAACACACTGCTTAAATACCAATCTTGAGAAATTAGGCTTCTCAAAAGCAGAAAGGAGAAAGCTAATTCGAAGACTACAGATCCAACCCATCACTGGAACTGTAAAAATCTGTAAAACTTTCCAGAAGTTTATCATTTAAATGTATATGCGAATGTCTAGATATGCAACTATATGCATGAGAATATATACATAAAACATACATACAAATCTGCACATACGTACATACATCCCCCGTTGTTGATGTTGAAACTCCAATGAAGGAACCTTGGATGTAGGTTAAAAACCGATTCTTTCTCTATTGGCAAGAAATCCTGAAATGCACTGAATAATGACAGACAGACAAATAGACAAACAGACAGACAGACAGAAAGAGAGACATACACAAGGCGTATTTCTTTGGCTTCGTACATCATATATGAAACGCATACCGTAAATCCTCAAGTATAATCCGCATTTTTTCCCCAAAAGTTAAAGGTCAAAATCCTAAGTGCGTACTATATACGAGGTTAAAAATGAAAAATATTTTTGCAAGCAATGTCCGAGTCTCTATTTGCTGTCCGGCAATGTTTATTCAAACGCATTTTGTGATGTCGGGCTTGTAACTGATAGTGATAAATATGTAAAGGCAATTTACTTAATATTTATTTTTCACTGACGTTATTACTGTTATTTCTTTATTTTCAGCAAACAAAGTACACAAAAAAGCCGCATGTTAGCATTGTTATATATACAATAATAATAAAGGACGTTACCGTATATACGTTTACAAAACAAGGACGTAATATAGACCTCTTTGACTCAAGTTAGAGAAGGGGTGCGTATTATACACAAGATTTCGGTTTTTCAGAGGTACAGCCCCCTAAAAATTCCCCTGCGCATTATACTCAAGGGCGGACTATACTCAAGGATTTACGGTTCTCGTTTTTTTTTTTTATCCGCCAGAGTAATTTGGGATTTATTCACGGGAAAACTTTATATTAACTCAGAAAGGCTTAAGTAAAAGTCTGAAAACAAGCATGGAAGTTTAGAACAAGCTTATGAAAATGCTTTTAAGGAAGCAAAGCTTTAATAAATAATTAGATCGGCAAGATCAGGACTAGGCTGGTGCTAATAAGAACTTGACAGCGTTGGTCCCAGCTAAGGGAAGTAACTGTTACAAGATTAACTGAATGTTGATATTTCATTGCAAACGTGATTACATTTGTTGTTTTTTTTCCCACTTCTAATTCATATATATCCAAGACTGAATTATCGAATATATCCTTCCTTTCATTTTTATTAAGAAAGCAAAGTTAGTGTGGTTTGAATTATCTTTGAATGCAATTTTATGCACCAAACCAACTTCTTCCCTTAAATGATCGCTTTTATACTTAGCCAACAGCAGTTATCTCCCTTACAACTGTGTCGCGTGGTTTAACGTGTAGTCTGCTACTAAATTATGGCACTCTATGTTAAAGCTGTAACTTAGAGGTTCGATAAATAGACTCTGCTGAAATATATACCAGACTGAATTAACCCTTTGCCTGTCCAAAGCATTTTCGTCACTTTGCCTGAACATCCATGCGTGTTTTAAGACTTTTAGTTAACACTTGTTGCATACTATAAGGATTTACTTTCGTAAGGCCCAAGTTATTCGAGGATTGAAAAATAAATGGATACCAGGGAAATACGTTTTCAGACTTTTCACTAGCCCTTTTTTCATACGTTTTGTGTATAATATAAAGCCTTATTTCTTTTTTCTCAAATCCCCAGTTTATTCTAGTGATTGAAAAAAAAATTGGCAAACTGTATCATGTATGAAACATGAACACCAGGTTAATACGTTCCGAGTATTATATATGATACCCAGGACAGGCAAAGAGTTCAGTACTGGAATCATTGTGATTGGCCGAACCCTTGTAGGTAGTGTCACTGAATGCCACTGGGGTAGTGTCACTGGGGCTGCCTTACGACGGAAACTACTCAGAGATGCTAATAAAAATTACCAGTGCTGCGCTGTCGTGTCTCTCTACAGAGATAAACAATTTGATTGTGGAATCCGTTAAGGAAAACATTAACAGCCAAAGGGCCACATTAGAGCACGCTGCCCTCTTCAGAAGAAAAGAATAGATGAAACAATAGACGAACCAGTTGTGGAGACGGAGGAGAAAAGAAAGACGGAGAAAAGGAAGAAGAATGGGCAGTAGCAGAGAGTAGAAGGAAGAGGAAGAAAAAAGGAAGAACACTGAGTGTGATGTGGTACCCCGCGTCCTTTCCCTCTTCCCTTACGGAAACTGCCGAATTGATGTAAACAATCCCACGTGGTCGCTTGGCAGTTTCCGGATTTGTACCGAAAGATCGCCTTAATTTGTTATTCACGTGCATTTTCCTGTATCATTCATTATATCATGATTTATTTTTATATTTCTAATTATTGTTCTATGTCTCAACATGTGTTGTAGTGTCCCCTCTGTGTACTGCCCAGGTAGCAAATTTTATGAAATAGAGTACCTTGTTTACTTCCGGTCTGGCGCGTTTGTACCACTTTCGGTAAGGTCACGTATCCACGTGTTTTGCTCGGTGCCCGGTAAGTGTTTGTTGCTGTTATCGTTGTTGTACTTGTTGAATTTGCTATCATTGGATTATTGTTGACTACTGTTGAAAATTCGTTGAACTTTTCTAACTGCAAATTATTGAAATTATTGGCCATACGGCATTTTTGTTTTCGAACATTGTTATTGTATGAACTGTAAATAGTCTTTTTTTAGACTATTTTTGTGCCCCTCCCCGCAACGGGGGTGGGTTGAAAAATTGTTGAACTTTTCTATTTTCTGGTTTTACCGAGGAATAACGGCAGAATTGTGACAATTGCTGACCATTACGGCATTTCGTCTTTGGACATTTTTATGAATAGTAAATAGTCTTTTTTTAGACTATTTTGTGCCCCTCCCCCCAGCGGGGGCGGGATTTTTGAACCACCACTGTACTCTTTTTGGAAAAAAAAAATAATAATTTCTCGGATCTTTTTTAAAACGGGGGCCACATTTTTCATTAATGTTTTACGTAGTGTTTTTGGTACCGAAAGACTTTC
>NC_069001.1:13479447-13480694 GCF_001194135.2 Octopus bimaculoides | reverse complement strand
GAGAATGTGTCCACTCTCAAACAAACAAACAAAACTCCCCAGCCCCCGCATACATAAACCCCCCACCCCTGTAAAAACTTTGGCACCACCTGAACCCAATATAACTCCCCCAGAAAGCAGTATGGAGATATCAGAGGGGGAGTTTAGAACTGTGGGGAAAAATATTAAAAAAACAACAACACATGAACTGTCCCCGTCCACATCCCCTACAAAAGATAAAAACAACACAGACAAGACACCACAGACACCCAAAAAATCCCGTCCAGCTGACCCAGAAAAAAAGAAGGAAAAAAGGGAAAAAAATTATTATGATGATGACATGAAAAGTGAACTTGTGTTGGTCGAGTTCGATACGAGAGACTCCTATATCAGGGGTGTAGTGTTGCCACACCACACTACAAGACTTTATAAACAACTGGAGGGACATAAGGAAAGATGTGCCTGGATTGGCGAAGAAACAATCAGGCAGCTGAAGGATTGGCACCCGGAATCAATCAGGAAATTGGACAAGTTGCCAAAATACTTAGAGAAGGAGGAAAGGGGAGGGGCCGACGAGCGCATGGCGAGACCGGCGCCAACCTCTCCAGTAAAACGTAAGTAGAACCTTTTCTTCTTTCAAATGGCCTTTCTTAACATTGGATGTTTAAATGTACGTAGTCTGTGTTCAAAGTGGAAGCAGGCATGTTTCCTCGACGACCTCAGATCGCACAATATACACGTGATGGTTGCTACAGAGACCAAGCTGACCACAGTTTACGAACCTTCTCGCCTCTCCTGAATGGCTATGAGAAAATCATGGCTCCTGGCCAGACCGGGGGACGAGGGGGTGTAGTGGTACTGATCCGTAATGGCTTGGCTCTGCAGACAAGTACAATCTATGTGGACCCTGAAGGTGGGCTGGTCATCCTTGATGCGACATACAGCAGTAAGGCCTTCAGGCTGATCGGAGTCTACGCACCATGCGCTAGAGGTTTCCAAACTGACTTTTATCGGCGCCTAGAGGGTTTTCTCGTAAAGCGCTCAGTCTGCTGCCAGAAAGCGCTAAAAGGTGGGCTAGGGATGCCTTAGCTGAAGATGCGAAAATTCACGTTAAGGTTGAGGCACCTCTAGCTTTACCTGGATGGAGAACAGGTGTGGTCACCGCACGTTCGGTTCTTCCCTGGGAGACTGGCATTTGGAGTGCCGCCAGGCGCTCCAGCTACTCTCTCGGGTAGGCAATGCCAGCAGCAGGAGTTCCACCGCGGGTT
>NC_069001.1:13478473-13479437 GCF_001194135.2 Octopus bimaculoides | reverse complement strand
ACATGCCCGAGATGTGAGAAAGATAGGGAAACCGTCTTGCACGCATTCGGGGAGTGTTCGGAGTTGTCAGGACTGATAGCTTTTGCAGAACAACTGTTGTCAGTGATAGGAAGAGTACAGCTATCAGCTGAGTCTATCATCGAGACTGTACCACCTCCTTTACTTAACAGGGAAAGGAAGGCCTGTTTTTTTCTACATAGTAGCCATACTGAAAGAAACAGTATGGAAGACGCGTGTGAAAGGTATAGTGACAGGTACCTTTGTCTCCGGCCAGGGGTTGGTTAACTTTTTTTAGTTACCACCCCTGTAGTAAGATCAAGCTGGAGAGGAAGTGTCTGTCACGGGATACATTTGCGAAAAGATGGAAGTCTTTGAAGTGCAAGCTGAGAGCGATTGGAACCTAGTAAGTGAGGTTAATTTGGGAAGCAAAGGTTCTACCAGGATGGTCGAGTGCCTTCTAGCTGCCTCATTGCGAAATGCAATGATTTCTTGTATATATTTTAAAATTAATTTTAAATAATTTAAAAATTATTCATAACTTGTAAAATTTTTAAAAACATTTAAGCTACTTCCCCCTTATGTTTGTCTGTCCTTGTTCGTCCCCTCTTTGTAATGCCTTTATGGCAAATATTTATGAAATAAAGTAGCTTGCTTACCAACCACATGTTCCAGGTTCAGTCCCACTGCATGGTACCTTGGGCAAGTGTCTTCTATTATAGCCTCGGATTGACCAAAGCCTCGTGAGTGGATTTAGTAGACGGAAACTGAAAGAAGCCCGTCGTATATATATATATATATATCATCATCATCATCATCATCATCGTTTAACGTCCGCTTTCCATGCTAGCATGGGTTGGACGATTTGACTGAGGACTGGTGAAACCGGATGGCAACACCAGGCTCCAGTCTGATTTGGCAGAGTTTCTACAGCTGGATGCCCTTCCTAACGCCAACCACTCAGAGA
>NC_069001.1:13473268-13474478 GCF_001194135.2 Octopus bimaculoides | reverse complement strand
ATATATATATATATATATATATATAAAGAGAGAGAGAGAGGGGGGACCAGTCAAGCAGCACATCACGCTGTAATTCTTGGGCTGAGAAATCAACACTTAAAAGCCATAATTTTAAGGAGCGATAAGAATTTTTGAATGAAGGAAAATGGGTAGGTACCGTCAGCGAGGAGATAGGGCTCTTAATTGTAGATTTTAAATATTTGAGAGACAACAATGCATAAATCGTAATTTTTAAGAGCAATGAAATCTAGGTGAATAGAATATATACGTAGCATGAATTTAGGAAGCTTGATTATTATTATTATTAGTGGGTTTTGTTTTGGGTAGTGAAGGCGCATGGCTAAGTGGTTAGAACGTCGAGCTTACAATCGTAAGGTTGTGAGTTCGAATCCCAGACCGGGCTGTGTGTTGTGTTCTTGAGCAAGACACTTCATTTCACGTTGCTCCAGTTCACTCAACTGTAGAAATGAGCTGCAACGTCACAGGTGCCAAGCTGTATCGGCCCCTTTGCCTTTCCCTTATATAACACTCGTGGCGTGGAGAAGGGAGGCCGGTATGCATGGGTGACTGCTGGCCTTCCATAAACAACCTTGCCCGAACTTGTGCTTGGGAGGGTAACTTTCTAGGTGCAATCCCATGGTCAATCATGATCGAAGGGGGTCTCTGCAGCTCAGTTTTGGGCAGAGCCAGTCCCACACTCTTGTTCTTCAAACTTGTATTGGTCAGGTGCACAATGTGTCATGAGCCCAGTACTTATCAGGATGTAGGATTTGAATAGAGTAACCTTCTCTTAAATGGTTAGCTAAAGAACTGAAGGGCTTCCTCTGCCCTGAGTCTGGTGAGGTGTCTGTGAGTGATCTCCTGGAGACAGTTTTGCAACATGCTAATTAACCTGAAGCTGGGACCCTGACAGGTGTTACTACTTTGAGTCAGACTAGATCTGGGAACAACAGTGGTTAAGAGGCGGTTCTGCACTCCTTAAAACCTTGGAACTCCTGAACCAGAACCTTACTACCAGATGCAGTTTTAGGTCATCTTCAAGACACACACGTGAGTGTGTGTGTGTGTGTGTGTGTGTGTATATATATATATATATATACACACACACGTTTCCTGAGCGTCTAGTAACACAATCTGTATCACGTCCTCACGTTGTTTTTTTGTCTTTTTCCTTTTTTGAACCTATGTTTTTATATATATATATATATAT
>NC_069001.1:13466874-13473103 GCF_001194135.2 Octopus bimaculoides | reverse complement strand
ATATATGTGTGTAAAAAAAAAAAATCATTCCTGACCATCTTGGTCAATGTAAATGTATATATCCAATACCAGAAAGTCTCACACATAAGTGAAACAAAAAACGCTTGAACAAGATTCACTGAAAGCCAAGTTTAAAATTTAGTTTGCTTCTCTGTTGTTCCAGACTGCATTGATTCTGCCTTGATCTATGCAAATAAGCTTATAGCCTCAGGCCTGGCTGTGGTAAAAAGGTTGCTTCCTAACCACTTGGTTCCAGGTTCAGTCCCGCTGTATGGCACCTTGGGTAAGTGTCTACTACTATAGCCTTCTGAGTGAATTTGGTAGATGGAAACTGAAAGAAGCCCATCATGTGTGTGTGTGATTGCATGCATGCATGTGTGTATGTATGTCTTTGTGTCTATGCTTGTCACCCACCACTCGACAACCAGTGTTGGTGTATTTACACCCCCCATATAACTTAGCGGTTTGGCAAAAGAGACCAATAGAATAAGTGCTAGGTTTAACAAAAAAATAAATAATGGGATCGATTTGATTGATTAAAATTTCAAGGCAGTGCTCCAGCATGGCAATAGTCATGTAAAAATGTATTTTGGTTCTATGTCTTTATGATGAAAGTTCTTTGGTTTTCCGGAATTCTCTCCATAAAAAAAACAAATACACACCAAAAAAAAACATCAAATAAGAGAATAAAAAGCAAGAAACAACAAAGACTAGTAAACGATTTCAATGAATTTTTTTGTTTTTTATCAGACAGGTAAGGATGGGAGGTAAAAAACAAAACAACAATAACAACAAACAAAAAAAAACTAACAAACAAAAACAGGCAACATGAATTGATGAGGTTGGGACAGAGTAGGAGGAGATTGTCAGTTTTGTTTATATGACGACTGGCCGATGGAGATTGGACGTGTCTACATGTGCATTTATTTAAGTATGTATGTATGTATGTATGAATGGGGATGTGTATGAGAGACGAGGAGGAGGAGGTCATGGTGGTGGTGGTGATGATGATAATGATGGTGACAACAACAGGTAAGGAATTTTGAGGGTGTATGGTGTGGTGGTGGTGGCGGTAGTGGTATCAAAGTAAATTTTTATTTATCTTTTTTGCCTTGTTTCTTCACAGGATGGACAGACAAATCGTTTAGATGGAACAGGAATCGATAATGAGAGTGAGAGGAAGGGACCAGGAGAACAAGAGATTATCTTAAGGGGGTAAAGTTCATTTTTATGCTCTTCTTCATGGCGTTTTTAAGACTTATTATTGTGTGTGTAGCCAAGGGCATCACACAGCAACTACAATATATGATCTTGTGTGTATTTATGTGTGCACAAATATGTATTTGTATGTGTTAAATATATACATATACACACACACATATATATATATATATATATATATATATATATATATATATATATATCTCATTATCATTCAAATCAGTTTGGTTTAGCCCCGTGCCACTTAAGGTTTTGTTGGCCTCTTAGAGAGACCTAGCTCATTGGGGTTGATTAATTGAGCCTAACGAACTAGGTTTCTGCAGGAAGCCCAAAAACTAAGTCCATAGGGCCCAAATCAAAATGTTTTAAATAATGATATGTGTAACCCCTACTGACTTTGTTGAGTGCCTCTTTTGTTTGTCCACTCACCCTTGTGTGTATACATATATATATATATATATACACACACACTCACGGGTGAGTGGACAAACGAAAGAAAGAGGCACTCAACACGTGTGTGTTGTGTGTGTGTGTGTCTGTTTTGAAAGATTCTTGATGTGAAATCGTGTTGAAACAGATATTGTTATATTTCAGGATCGTCATATTTTGCTAATTAAACACACACACAATAGTACTTGTGTTTAATTGGCAAAATATGACATCCCCCACCAACAAGTATAATAAATATATATTTACACACACAAACACACACCTTACATATATATGTGTGTGTGTGTGTACGCATGCATATGCATATATATATAACATTTTTTGATGTCCTGTACCCATATATGCATGTCTGTATACATATAGATGTAGGTATGTACATATATGTATGGATATATGCATATATATATATATATATATATATATATATATATATATATATATATATATTGTGTGCGTGTTGTTTGCATGTGTGTGTGTGAAAGAGACAGTCTGTATAAGTAAATAAGAATATTCAAGTATATACATACATAAGTATATACAGGTATATACATAAATGCATACAAATAAACATAAGTATGTACAAAATACATATATATATATATATATATATATACACATAGATGTATGCCCACACACAAACACATACATACATATGTAGAAAATGATGATGAGACAGAAAAAATAATGACAAACCCACAGACAGTATTTAAATCCTATCACTTTGGCACAAAACCATTTTACTCTATCACAACTATTCTGAGGTTGTCTTGTAAAACACACACTTTCTCTCTCTCTCTCTCTCTCTCTCACACACACACAACCACACAGGGAGGTTAAATGTCAGTATGGTTTAAACAAGTGGTTCTCAATCATTTTTACATCTATGGACCCCATTGATTACTATTTAATTCTGTGGATTACCAGTTTTGCAGAAGCTTCTTCTGAAATTCTTATTTTGTTTTTCCACACATTAACTTGTAATGGTTGAACTGTGTAAAATGTTAGAGAAAGAAACCCAGCAGTTTCTTGCCATAAAAACAAAAATTTTTTTCATGAAACCTTAAAATACAACTGTGCATCCCCAAAAGTCTTACATGGACCCCCCCCCCCCCAGGGGTCATATGGACTGAGCTTGAGAACCACTGGTTCAAACAATATAAAAGGGCAGTTGTGATGAACGTGAGGGTGTGTGTTTATCGAGTGATGTGTCCATGCATGCATAGATTGATATGTGGAGAGAGAGAGAGAGAGAGAGACTGCATGCATGCATGCAGATTGTGTACTTGTAGACTGATGAGTATGTATGTGTGTGTGTAGTATATGTGTAGCATGTGTATGTCTATATAGAGTATTGCAAGTGTATGTATAGTGTTTTGTGTTAGTGTGTGTGTGTGTGTGTAGCATGTTACATATGCACGTGTGTGTAGAGTATTGTATGTACATTTGCAGTGTTATGTTATGTATGTATATGTACAATGTCATATGTGCAGTGTTGTATACATAGATTGCTGCGTGGGGGGGGGGGGAGGACTCCATGTGTGTGTAGTGTTCGGTCTGTATATGTAAAGTGATGTGTGTGTTAGTATTCAAAAGTTTATATACATAATAACCTAACAAGGAGGTAACACAGCAACGCCAGTCAATGGTAGATAATGATTTCTCTTTCTATTTTTTATGTTTCATGTTTTGTCAAGCAACATCTTCCTCTGAAAATTACCTCCATCATCACAAACCTTGCTGTATGAATCATTTTGCTATTTACACACACACACACATATTTGGCACCTTGTTGTACTCAAGAACACCTGTCCACCATAGCAAAACTGATACCAGTACTGGTGCCACATAACAAGCCCCCCAATAAACTCTGTAAAGTGGTTGGCATTACTAAGGGCATCCAGCCATAAAAACCATTGGAGCCTAGTGTGTGTCCCAGCCTTATTAGCTCCTGTCAAACTGTCCAACCCATGCCAGCATGGAAAACGGACATTAAATGATGATGATCCATCATCATTTAACAGCTGTGTTCCACTCTACAAGCATAAAGGAGTGATGTTAGGGCTGTGAAATCTTGTATGCATTTTCAACTCTTATTAATAATTGCTTTGTTTCTTTCCAGGTAAATTGACATCTGACTCTTCAAAGACTTCAGAACTAACGAGTAGTTACTTCTCTTGAAAATGGACAAGATTTGGCATCATGATGTTATCAAGTCCCTGTAAGAAAAGAGTTTAGCCCCTCCCAACGGCATTCATGCTGACATAGTTGCTATATTAGATGACTCTCCAGCTTTATCAACAGTGCAAAAGTGACCAGCCGAATTTCGGAGGGGAAGGGAGAGTATGGAAGATGACCCAAGGTTTGGACATCCTGCAACTGCCACCACCGAGGAAAACATAGATCATGTTCAACACATGCTGATGGATGGATGACAGGTGATTGAGCCAATGCTCTTGGCATATCTTGGGAGTGAGGACACCTGATCGAAAGCACACGGGCTGATCACATCACAGGAAAATCTGACATTGTCTGAGGCAAATCCTGCTGGTTTCCTTGAATATTTCCTAACAGAGATTGATTATTAACATCATTTTAAACAGAGACTCAGAGACAATCTGTGCAGTGGAAACGTCCCTCCAAAGAAGGCAAAAGTCATTTCATCTGCAGGAAAGGTGATGGCATCAGTTTTTTTTTTTTGGAATGCAAAAGGCATTGTGTTTATTGACTATCTTCAAAAGGGCCACACCATCGATGAAGAGTAGTATGCCAACTTGCAGAGGTAGTTATGAAAGGCTATCAAGACCAAACGCCCAGGAAAACTGATGAAGTGGGGGCCTTGATTCATCAAGAGAATGCTCCAGTACACAATTCCTTGGTTTCAATGACTGCTGTGCATGAGTGAAGTTTTGAATTGGTTGATTACTGTCCCTATTCTATGGATTTGGGCACATCTGACTATCACCTGCTCCCCAACATGAAAAAAAAAAAAAAAAAGCACTTGGTTGGGAACCAGTAAAACATTGATGATGACATATCAACTATTGATGACATTTGTTTCTTTACCAAAAGGATGAAAGGATTTTTATCAATGGGATCCAAGCACAGCAACATCAATGGAAGAAGTGTGTGGACGACATAGGGGACTATGTTGAAAAAAAATACCTTAGAATCTCTGGGTCAGCCTATGAATTTTTCAACCAACCCTCATACACACACAGTACACTCTGTAAAGTGGTTGGTGTTAGGAAGGGCATCTAGCCGTAGAAATCAAGCCAAAACCAAGGACTGAAACCTGTTGCAACTCTCTGGCTTACCAATCCCAGTCAAACAGTCTAACCCATGCCAGCATGGAAAACAGACGTTAAATGAGGATGATCCATCAACCTTTAACATCTATGTTCTACTCTACAAGCACACACACACACACACATATGCATACTTGCAACACTACACACACACATGCAATGCTTTATACAAGCACAGAAGCAACAGTACACACACACACACATACATACATGTGCCTATACAACATCTTACATCAAAGTTTTAGATGGACATGAAATGAAATAGGTGTTTGATGTGTGCGTGAGTTTTGCACACATGTATGAGTGTTGTGTGTATGTATGTATGACGCATGCATGTGACATGCATGCGAGTCATGAATGCGTGTATATGTGTGTGACAGAGTGAGTGTATGGATAGAGTGCAGTAGCACATTTCCACAGACTTGGCTGAACAAATGCCAAAAGAATTTCTTAATCAACTGAGAACTGAGCCATTGTTAAGATTTGCTCACAGTACATTCGATTAGTAAACAGATAAAATGTTTTACAGTTTCTATACAGGGGGACGGGGACAAAGCAGGGTAATTGTATTCATACACACTGTATGTACATATATGTATAAAGTGTATGTGTGTGAATATAGTGTATGTAGGTATTCATATGCAGGTAAGTGTATATATGTATCTATGTATATATGTATCTATGTATATATATATATATATGTATGTATATATATATATATATATATGTTTGTGTATGTATGTATGTATATATGTATATATATATATGTATGTATATATATGTATGTATATATATATATGTTTGTGTATGTATGTATATATAGGTAGGTATGTATCTATATGTATATGTATATATATGTATATATATGTATATGTATATATATATATATATATATATATATTTATATTTATATATATATTTATATATTATATATATATATTATATATTTATATTTATATATTATATATTTATATTTATATATTATATATTTATATTTATATATATATATTTATATTTATATATATATATTATATATTTATATATAAATATTTATATATTATATATATTTATATGTATATATTATATATATTTATATGTATATATATATATATATTTATATGTATATTTATATGTATTTATATGTATATATATATATGTATTTATATTTAAATATATATATATATATATATATTTATTTATATATTATATATTTATATATATATATATTTATATATATATATTTATATTTATAT
>NC_069001.1:13462760-13466774 GCF_001194135.2 Octopus bimaculoides | reverse complement strand
ATATATATATATACACACGTGTGTGTATATAATACTTAATCCATAATTGTTTGTCCGACGGAATATATATCTTCTGTTTCGCTGATGGCACGTCGCGAACTTAGGAATTATGGATAAAAATAGTTATTTTTCCACTCTCAGACTTTGTCTTGAGTACTTTTATCCCAAGTGGCCAGACATAGCTTGTTTTTTGAACTTGTCACCTCCCCTTCTGGAATAACATACACGCACTAAACCCCTTTTACGCTTTGCCTGGGTCTGTTTCGTTACTGTGGTGGTCGTTTTCTGCTGTCTGTCTAAACCAAAGTGCCCACACCCACGTGTCATAAAGGTCAGGTCAGTTTGGTTACAAAGCTGAAATGGTGCCATTTCTCTTTCTCCACCGACCATCACCATATTCCCAAAACGATGTTGTATTGTTGCCGTTGCTTATCATATTGATGTTCTTATATATTTTCGACCAGCGTTTGAAACGTCTATTACGACGGAGTACCTTGCTAATATTCCACCCACCTCCTCGTTTACTCCAACTTACAGTGCGGGTTATTGTTGCTTTTGATGTATGTGACTGTCGTCTTTGAAGTTCGACTTGAGTTCACTGGTTGCTGCCATATCGTTGCTATAAGACCTCTCAGTTCTGTCTTTTACGTAGAACACTCCTAATCAATCTTTTCCCTATCTCTTCGTATTCTGTGTTCTATGCTGTGTCTGTGTGAAAAAAATCTATATGTACGCATAAAGTATCTATCTATCTATCTATCTATCTATCTATCTATCTATCTATGCATGCGAATATTACACACACACACAGATGCGTATGTGCATTCCAGAAGATATACACATTATATTTAAACATCATTATCAAGCATTCGCACCTGTGGTTCCTTAGAGATCCGTTTTGGAAAAATCTTCACTTAACGTTGAAAATTCTCCAAGTGTATACACATCACGTTTATGTCCATTTCTCTCCCTTTCTTTCACACGCATATTTTTTATATAATACAATATTAATGGATCCATTTGAGACGATTTTTATCAATCGGTTTTGCACAGGCGAGTTAAGGGAAGAACTTCAAAAATCCCGGCGCTTATTACGAGGGTTGATATGAAAAGGGGGATTTTCCTCTAACTCTCATGTGCGAAACCAGTTAGTAAGATCAGTTTAAATGGATCTATAATTGAGTATTGTAAACATTAATACCCCACTCTGGTAACAAACATATGAGTACCTGTTTCCCCCCCCCCCTTAATTTATGAATTCTTAGCACGATTATCTTTTATTTGTTTTCAGTCATTAGACTGTTGCCATTGCTGGGGCTTCGTCATGTAGGGTACTTTTTTAAAGCCTAGTGCTTATTCTATCGGCTGTTATGCCGAACCGCTAAGTTACGATGATATGCACAAACCAGCACCGGTTGTCAACCGGTGGTGGGGGACAAACATGTACATAATGACACACATACACACGCACTCATATGACAGGCTTTTTCCAGTTTCCGTCCATCAAATGCACTCAAGGCCTTGGTTTTGTCTGAGGCCACAGTAGAAGACACTTGCCTAAAGTGTCACACAGTGGGACTGAATCTGGAACCATGTGATTGGAAAGAAGCTTATTGCTACACAGCCACTTCTGTGCTTGACCGCTAAATCCACAATTCTTTTCATTCTCTCTGTGTTTATTTTCTCTTATTCCTTTCTGTTGAAAAGCGTAGGCCCGAAACGTAAAAGACTTTCTCACTTTCCTGAGCATCAAACTAATATACCTGCTTGTTGTCCACACACCTGCCTTCGTCTTTTGTTTTTCTGTAAATATATATATATATATATATGTATGTATATATATATATATGTATATATTAATATTATCTTGGTTGGAAAACTTCGATAATGCAAATATGTTAATAGATACCAGGGTAGCAAAAATCACACAGAAACTGGGATATTATACCTGGATGAGGGGTAGAAATTCCATGTTAAAGTGATGCATTTGAGTTGATATAAAGATTAATAATAAATAGAGCAAAATGCATGCATTTTGCTCCATTTATTATTATTCTTTATATCAACTCAAATACTTACTGTGTAAAGATAACGTGTGCGTTCGATCATGTGATACAAACAATATACGAGTATATGCATATGTATGTACATACCTTCATCTACATGTACATATAGATACATATCTGGGTACATGACATTGCAAAAAAACATGAACAAAATGATAAATAAGGTACAAAAAACAAGCAAGCCACATAGAGAACATATCCTTCATCAGCTGCCACCATTAAAACACTGGCGTTTCAAAGAGTTATGTGTGTGTGTGAGGGTGCCATGGCCTAGTGGTTAGGTTGTGATTTCAATTCCTAGACCGGTGTGTTGTGTTCTTGAGCAAAACACTTCATCTCACAATGCTCTGCAATCACTTTGGCACCTGACGCGTGGCACACAGTGCACCTGTTCTGACAATGTCGATTTGATGGAGAGAGTGAGTTAATGTGTGGCACAAACAATGGACCATTGTAAACAAATCACCTGTGCAGGTCATTTGGCAAAAGCTGAATGTTCATACATTGTGTTTGATGGGAGAGCCCATCATATATATTTATACATATATTCACACATATCTCTGCATGTATAAGTCTATCTGTTTATCCATCCATCCATCCATACTTTGTGATTGGAACTTACTTGACAGAAAAGTGAAGAAGCCCCTTGTTTAGCTGGTTTCACTGTGTGTCCAATACTAGAATAAAATATGATAGATGTTGCATCAGTTTCTGTGATATATGTACTCCAGTTGTTTTGATTATCTGTAGTGCCTGACTCACTGTAGTGACTTTCCCTTTGAATAGCAGTTATAAGGGTAAAAGAATTGCATCTAGAAAATTCCCCTCCGATGCACAAGTCTGGGCAAGGTTGTTTTATGGAAGCAATCACCATACATACCAGCCTCCCCTCTCAACTCTATCGATGTTATCCAAGGGAAAGACAAATGCAGATACAGCTTGGCACCAGTGATGTTGCAACTCATTTCTACAGCTGAGTTAACAGGAGCAACATGAAATAAAGTGTCTTGCTCAAGGACACAACACACAGCCCGGTCCAGGAATCAAACTCACTACCTCATGATTGTGAGCCCAACGCTCTAAACATTGAGCCTTACACTATTTCAGTCACAAGGTCAATGTGAGACAATGGTGCAAGTTACTTGATGCCTGTACTCTAAGATCTACACACACACACACACACATGCATATATGCAAACCTGTAGATACATGAATCTATGGGATCCTTGTTTGAAACAGTTCTATCTTGTTATATGCCTTATCAATAAGGCTTGAAATTGTAATGATTTTTGATTGATAACTGATGAGGGATGAGCATGTCCACATTTTTGTGTATATTTCCCATGTGCTCCTTTGTTGTCTTTTTGTGGAACCTTTTATTCTTATATAGTCTAGTAGTGATCTACTGTTGAGCAGGTCCTGTAAATGTGAACCTTCTCCAACATTTTCTATATGACCTGGGAGGGACCATATCCTCCCCTGCTAAGTAGACTATTGGAACTTTGGTTACCGTGACTAGACTTGGGGTGAATATGGGAGTGTGGCTTCCTGTTGTCTTCAGTCTTCTCCAGGCATGTGGGGTTTGAACTCGGAACGTGGAGAGCTGGAAAATATACTGTAAAGTATATCTGCCAATGTACCAATGATTCTACCTCTCTCCTCCGAGCACAGCAACATGAAATTAAGTGTTTTGCTCAAGAACACATGTCACCTGGTCTGGGAATGTTTTCAATGTTCTTTGGTGTAACTTTTTCTTTTTTCCTGGCTTGACTGTAAAATGGATTTGGTATCCAATACACAGATAGTTGGCTTAACAACTAGGCATGCCTCACCCAACCATTTGCTGATGCACCTTCATACACATGTGTGTGTGTATATATATATGCCTCTGTGTGTGTGTGTGTGTATATAATTGATGAGGGGAATGGAAATGTGTGTGTGTATATAT
>NC_069001.1:13457718-13462709 GCF_001194135.2 Octopus bimaculoides | reverse complement strand
TTGATGAGGAAAATGGATTTGGCATGAATCTTTATTCAATACGATGCTCATTTCAACCCATCCTGCATCTGTCCCTTACAATTGTCATGTTGAATAAAGATTTGTACCAAATCTATTTTCTGTTTCTTTCATCAATTATATACTAAATTAACACTGTGGGATTCCTGACATAAATCCAGTGAAAATCATACTGTAACTATGGATGACATCAGGTAGCCCAAGCAGTGAACGAAAGTCCAAATAGTTACTTATATATGATTTGTTTTTCTGTTAGTTTACAAAGTGTTTTTTTTTCCATTTGCTTGTAGGATAAGAACAGGGATAGCTAACAATACAATGTCAAGCAGTACTGGGGGATCATCCAACAGTTGTTCCCAGTTAGGACCAAGACGAAGGAAGAGACCACACCCTCATGTTTACAGTGGCATAGATGGTACCTTTGAAGACAAGGATAATGATTACATTTGGTAAGTTGTTATGTGTAGGTTCCTTGATGTGTTGTTGTCATTGGGTGGAGGCGCAATGGCCCAGTGGTTAGGGCAGCGGACTCGCAGTCATAGGATCGTGGTTTCGATTCCCAGACCGGGCGTGGTCAGTGTTTATTGAGTGAAAACACCTAAAAAGGTCCTCTAGGCTCCGGCAGGGGATGGTGGCGAACCCTGCTGTACTCTTCCACCACAACTTTCTCTCACTCTTCCTGTTTCTGTTGTGCCTGTAATTCAAAGGGTCAGCCTTGTCACACTGTGTCATGCTGAATATCCCTGAGAACTACAGTAAGGGTACATGTCTGTGGAGTGCTCAGCCACTTGCAAGTTAATTTCACAAGCAGGCTGTTACGTTGATCGGATCAACTGGAACCCTCGACGTCGTAAGCGACGGAGTGCCAACTACAACAATGCTGTCATTGTGTAGGCACTTAGCAGTACACTCAGTGGTTCAATCCTTTTGTTGTATACTGCTTTATGTTTCTACGCATTTTTTGAAAATTTTGTGGAAGTATTTTATGTAACTTATAGCATGTTTGTCTTTTACATAGCTGTGTCATTTACCTTTTACTTGTTGCAGTCGTTGGACTGTGACCATGATGGGGGAACTGCCTGAAGGAATGTTTTCTTTAAAATTTGGTATTAATTCCATCAGTCACTTGCTGATCTGCTGTGTTACAGAGACATAAACAAACCAGCATTGGTTGTGAAACTGAGGGTTATAAGCACAAACCGAAAGATGTGCACACACACAGTCTACACGATGGGCTTCCACTTAGTTTCTATCTATTAAATTCACTCACAAGGCATTGATCAGCCCAAGGTTATCGTCCAAAGTGCTACAGTGGGATTGAACATGAAACCATGTGGTCGCAAAGCAAGCTTCTTAACCACACATCCCTACTTCTATGCTGTGTTTATTAAGTGTGATGGTTGAATGTTTTCGATTGTTCTTTGGTGTAACTTTTTCCTTTGTCCTGGCATGACTGTGTAAAATGGATTTGGTATCCAATACACAAGTAGTTTGCTTAACAACTAGGCATGCCTCACCCAGCCATTGTATAATAGATTACTGTGCCTCCCTTTTGGTGAGAGCCATTCTGAAAACTACTGGCTGTGATTGTTGTTGTAGAATCTTCAGGTTGGCCTTCATCATGCTAGACTGGAATAAAAAACAAAGAAAAAGAAACAAAAAGAAAAAAGACTGGCACTCTGTTGGTTTCAAGGACAAGTGTCCCAGTCGATCTGATCATCATCATCATCATCGTCGTTTAACGTCCGCTTTCCATGCTAGCATGGGTTGGACGATTTGACTGAGGACTGGTGAAACCAGATGGCTACACCAGGCTCCAATCTGATTTGGCAGTTTCTACAGCTGGATGCCCCCTTCCTAATGCCAACCACTCAGAGAGTGTAGTGGGTGCTTTTACGTGTCACCCGCATGAAGGCCAGTCAGGCGGTACTGGCAACGGCCACGCTCAAAATGGTGTATTTTATGTGCCACCCGCACAAGAGCCAGTCCAGGGGCACTGGCAACGATCTCGCTCGAAAATCCTACGAAGGCCAGTCAAGCGGTACTGGCAACGGACACAGTCAGGCGGTACTGGCAACAGCCAGTTTGTGAAATTAATGTGCAAGTGGCTGAGGAATCTATGGATACATGTAGTTCTCAGTGTTTTGCTCAAGAACACATGTAGCTCAAGAACACATGTAGCTCAAGAACACATGCCGCTCAAGAACACATGTAGTTCTCAGGATGATTCAGCTTGACACAGAATGTGACAACTTGGCCCTTTGAAACACAGGTACCACACATATTTGCCTACTGAGTACACATTAACAGTTTGAAATAAAATGCCTTGTTCAGGGACACTATGTGCTACCAGGAATCAAACTCATGACATTACAGTCCCCAGTTGAGTACCCTAACCACTAAGCCATGCAGGACTATAAGTATGTAGGGAGTTGACAGAAAGTCTAAGTGTAAACCTTAGCTTTCTAGAATTGTGGATTATACTACACATTGTCATATAAGCTATTGATTCAATTTATCCCTATCAAATCTGCTATAATAGAATTTTTTTTTATATGATTTTGTCCCAAAACAAAGCTTCATGCCAGTGTAACATTAGGGACTACAAAGAAATAAAAAAGGGACCTACATATTCAAGGCATGTCATTTGAGAAGAAAGCTAATCTTAACCCTTCAGTATTTAAACCAGCCATATCCTGCCAATATTTTACTTGTGTTATGTTCAAACTGGTCAGATCTGGCTTCTCACACCAACCCTACAATATCGTTCTAAAAATTAAGTTATCTCCTCAAAATCTCAAAGCTATGAGATAATGCATGATTAATTCAAAACAATGTGAATAAATGAGCTTTACTTTTGACAAAATAATGGGAATGCTAAAGAAATTAACAGACTGAATATCATAGATCAGAGGAAAAGATGATGGTTGTGAGTTCTGGAGAGCAGCAATTTGGGGAAAGAAGCTATTAGAATAAAGAGACATATGACTGCTTAGCCACATAAAAAGCACCCATGTTGGTCCCATGTAAAAAGCACCCATGTTGGTCCCATGTAAAAAGCACATACCACACTCTGTAAAGTGGTTGGTAGTAGGAAACCAAGCGGAATCATACTGGAACCTGGTCCTGCTTTTTCAGCTCTGGTCAAACAGTCCAATTAGTGCCAGCATGGAAAACAGACGTTAAATGATGATGATGATGATCATCATCATCGTTTAACGTCCACTTTCTATGCTAGCATGGGTTGGACGATTTGACTGAGGACTGGCAAGCCAGAAGGCTGCACCAGGCTCCAATCTGATCTGGCAGAATTTCTACAGCTGGATGCCCTTCCGAATGCCAACCACTCCTTGAGTGTAGTGGGTGCTTTTACATGCCACCAGCACGAGGGCCAGTCACACGGTACTGGCAATGGCCACGCTCAAAAGGGTGTTTTTTACGTGCCACCTGCACGGGAGCCAGTCACACGGTACTGGCAATGGCCACGCTCAAAAGGGTGTTTTTTACATGCCACCTGCACAGGAGCCAGTCACACGGTACTGGCAATGGCCACGCTCAAAAGGGTGTTTTTTACGTGCCACCTGCACGGGAGCCAGTGACACGGTACTGGCAATGGCCACGCTCAAAAGGGTGTTTTTTACGTGCCACCTGCACGGGAGCCAGTCCAGCGGCACTAATAATGACTAATAGGAAGCTCAACAGAGAAGCAAGTTAGAAGTATAGTTTGTATGACTACGTACCCTTAATGTCTTTTTAAAAATGGAATGATACACTGGATAAAGTCTGGAAAAGAGCAAGGTAGAAAATAATTTGCTGGCAGTGGAAGTGATTCTACCATTGCTTGTAGCTCGGTGATTTTTTTTAGACAAGCACAAATGATAACACATACAAACACATTCATATTACTGGCTTCTTTCAGTTTCAAGCTATCAAATTTACTCTTAAGGCTTGGTCAGCCTGGTGCCGTAGAAACCACACAACCATAACATGGGTGAAAAAATTTTCAGGAGATGACTTTTGTGTAGCAAACATGTAAGTGGCTGTGTGGTAAGAAGTTTGCTTCCCAATCGCATGGTTCTGGGTTCAGTCCTACATACATGACACCTTGGGCAAGTGTCTTCTATAAGCCTTGGGCTGACCAAAGCTTTGTGAGTGGATTTGGATGAAGGAAAATGAAAGAAGCACATTGTGTATGTGTGTCTGTCTGTCCCTTACCACCGTTTGACAACCAGAGCTGGTGTACTTATGTCCCTGTAACTTAGTGGTCCAGCAAAAGACACCGATAGAATAAATGCCAGGCTTAAAAGAAAAAGACGTACTGGAGTTGATTAGTTTGACTAAAATTCTTTCAGGTGATGCCCCAGCATGTCTGCAGTCTCATGACTGAAACCAGTAAAACGATAAAAGAATATAATTAACCGAAGCTTAATAGACTCAACCATAGTCTAACGAAACATTTTCTTAGATAAAAATGATTATTGAAGGTTTTAATTTCAGTAAGAACGCTTAAAATATGATTTTACTATCCGAGAACTAAAGATATTTTCAGGTAGTTTATCAAAAAAGAGGCGTAGGAGTGGCTGTGTGGTAAGTAGCTTGCTTACCAACCACATGGTTCTGGGTTCAGTCCCACTGCGTGGCACCTTGGGCAAGTGTCTTCTACTATAAACTCGGGCCAACCAAAGCCTTGTGAGTGGATTTGGTAGACGGAAACTGAAAGAATCCCGTCGTATATATGTATATATATATGTATGTATGTGTGTGTATATGTTTGCGCGTCTGTGTTTGTCCCCCCAACATCGCTTGACAACCGATGCTGGTGTGTTTACGTCCCCGGCAAAAGAGACTGATAGAATAAGTACTAGGCTTCCAAAGAATAAGTCCTGGGGTCGATTTGCTCGACTAAAGGCGGTGCTCCAGCATGGCCACAGTCAAATGACTGAAACAAGTAAAAGAGTAAAAGAGTAATCATA
>NC_069001.1:13455730-13457202 GCF_001194135.2 Octopus bimaculoides | reverse complement strand
AAAGAGGCGTAGGAGTGGCTGTGTGGTAAGTAGCTTGCTTACCAACCACATGGTTCTGGGTTCAGTCCCACTGCGTGGCACCTTGGGCAAGTGTCTTCTACTATAAACTCGGGCCAACCAAAGCCTTGTGAGTGGATTTGGTAGATGGAAACTGAAAGAAGACCGTCGTATATATGTATATGTACATATATTTGTGTGTCTGTGTTTGTCCCCCTAACATCGCTTGACAACCAATGCTGGTGTGTTTACGTCCCCGAAACTTAGCGGTTCGGCAAAAGAGACCAATAGAATAAGTACTAGGCTTACAAAGAATAAGTCCTGGGGTCGATTTGCTTGATTAAAAGCGGTGCTCCAGCATGGCCACAGTCAAATGACTGAAACAAGTAAAAGAGTAAAAGAGTAATCATATAAAGAGTGTGTTTTATTGGCAAAATATGACCATCCCCAAGTATAACAATATCTATTTCAACACAAGATTTCACATTAAGAATTTTGCTAAACAAATACATCAACATAAAAAATTTAATTTGTCTTTCTTCTTTTTGTTTTCTTTTTTCTTTTAGTCCAATTTGTTTTGATATTATTGACGAAGCCTACATGACGCCATGTGGCCACACGTTTTGGTAAGTACTACATCTCAGTAAGAACTTGTATGAATGCATATGACGACTGTTTTGTCTCCTTGGGTCATGAGTGGAAAGGGGGAGGAGTAGCTGTTTCTTATGGCTTGAAGGCTTGACCGGACGGATGATTGCTTATTCAAAGTGGGTAGTGATAGACATAGAAACTTTTGCACAAAGCATATATATATCACCACCACCACCACCGCCATCGCCACCACAACCACTAGTGTTGATTATCATTGTTACTGTCATCATCATCATCATCATTATCATCATTGTCACATAAAAAGCACCTAGTGCACTTTGTACAATGTTGGCATTAGGAAGGGCATCCTGCTGCAGAAACCATTCTAAAACAGACTATTGGCGTCTGGTGCAACTCTCAGGCTGGCCAACTCATGCCAACATAGAAACAGATGATAAGTGATGATCCTCATCAGCATCATTTGTTGTCAGCATCATCATTGTTCTCCTCCTCATATTTTTTTTAGTTGTCACATACTTACGAAAATGACTCAATAGCTGAAAGTCTTGTACAGGCCACTTATGAAACATATGTATATATATTAGACAAAAACAGGATGATTGTGACTTCGTTGGAAATAGCTCATCATTCAGTGAGCAGTTTCACAGCAATTTCAAATCATATATATATATATATATAATGGCTGTGTGGTAAGTAGCTTGCTTACCAACCACATGGTTCTGGGTTCAGTCCCACTGCGTGGCACCTTGGGCAAGTGTCTTCTACTATAGCCTCGGGCTGACCAAAGCCTTGTGAGTGGATTTGGTAGACGGAAACTGAAAGAAGCCCGTCGTATATATATATATATATATATATATATATAT
>NC_069001.1:13454547-13455497 GCF_001194135.2 Octopus bimaculoides | reverse complement strand
AACAAGTAAAAGATATATATATAATATAGTTACCAGCGTTGCCAATCGTTACCAGCGTTGCCAATCGTTACCAGCGTTGCCAAATTGTTACCAGCGTTGTTAATCGTTACCAGCGTTGCCTTCTAGCACTTGTGCTGGTGGCACATTAGAAAGTCATTCAAGTGAGGTCGATGCCAGTGCCGCTGAACTGGCTCCCGTGCAGGTGGCATGTAAAAAACACCTTTTTGAGCGTGGCCGTTGCCAGTACCGTGTGACTGACCCTTGTGCTGGTGGCATGTAAAAGCACCCACTACACTCTTGGAGTGGTTGGTGTTAGGAAGGGCATCTAGCTGTAGAAATTCTGCCAGATCAGAATGGAGCCTGGTGTAGCCATCCGGTTCGCCAGTCCTCAGTCAAATCGTCCAACCCATGCTAGCATGGAAAGCAGACATTAAACGATGATGATGATGATTTGATGTACCTAATTGGTTTATCTGCACAATTGCCTCTATACCCGTTCAACTTGATCCCTCTTATATCCTTTCTTTACCCTGTGGAAGGATCCTCTGTAAAGACACAGGAGTCTAAGTTTGAATCTATAGAGCACTACTAAGTGTCGTCTATACAGAGATTCTCTGGATCTTATCTGTGAACTGGCTCACTAGTCCCCAGTCGAACCGTCCAACCCATGCTGGCATGGAAAGCAGACGTGAAATGATAATGATATATATATATATATATATCATCATCATCATCATCATCATCGTTTAACGTCCGCTTTCCATGCTAGCATGGGTTGGACGATTTGACTGAGGACTGGTGAAACCGGATGGCAACACCAGGCTCCAGTCTAATTTGGCAGCGTTTCTACAGCTGGATGCCCTTCCTAACGCCAACCACTCAGAGAGTGTAGTGGGTGCTTTTACGTGTCACCCGCACGAAAACGGCCACGCTCGAAATGGTGTCTTTTA
>NC_069001.1:13446181-13451593 GCF_001194135.2 Octopus bimaculoides | reverse complement strand
GTAGCTAATTTATGATGAAGCACTAGTCTGATCTTAAGTACTCTGTCACTTACTCTAACGACCTTGATTACCTTATCCACCCATTTCTCCGCTAGAAGTATTCCTACGCCCCCGACCCCGTCAGTGTTCCCTGCCCAGAAAATCTTGTACCTGTGTTCTTTGCCTGTGAGGAACCTCGCAGAACCTCCTCTCCATCTTACTTCCTGGATGCAGCACATATCTACACGTCTCCGTTCAAGCATCTCAACAATTTCACCAGATCTACCTTTCAGCGTGCCGACGTTGAGAGTGCGAATCCTAACAGTATGGGTGTTGGGGGTGTGGGCCTGTAGCCTGGGAAGGGGAAAAGCAGTGTCGTAAGCACCTGGGCCACTTTGTAAAGTGGTTGGCTTCAAGAAGGGCATCCAGCCATAAAGACCATGCCAAAATGGACCGTAAAGCCTGGTACAGTCCTCTGGCTAACCAGGTCCTGTCAAACTGCTCAACCCATGCCGGCATGGAAAATAGATGATAATGTGTGTGTGTGTGTGCATGTATACATGGGTTTATGTTTGTCTTGTACCACGTTTATATTGAGACAGTCATCCTTTAGTTTCCTCATTTGCAGAGGCCAAACTATTGATTCAAATGTTATCTTATTTTCAATACTTAGTGGTGAGTGTATCAAAAACTGTATAGAACAAAACAAGAAATGTCCGCGCTGCAATTTTGTGATCGAGAACGACGAACAGATATTCCCCAATGTTATGTGTAAGTATTTTACTTTCTTCTTCTTGCTTTTAACCTTAAATCCAACCTTGCTCCAAGTCTTCTCTTAGTTTCATTATTCTCTTATTTACAAGTTTTTGTTTTTTTTTATATTTGTTGTTTCAGTTAGGCTGTGGCCATTCTGGGACACTATCTTAGAAAGTAAAATAGATTGCTCTGAAGTAGATAGAGAGCAATACACATGTTAAGAAAGATCAAATGATCTCCTTCATCTTTGTCAAGGGGTGTGGTTACTGGGTCTACTTTTCTGAAAGCAAAGTTTGTTTACTCTTTGTCGCTTTGTTCTTATTGGTCAAAATTTGTGGTCAAAGATGTTCGATCTTGACATTTCTAGTTTTTGCTAATTAGCATTTAAGGTCCATGTCTTGCTACCATGCTGCATTGCAGTTCTTACACAACCATCGTTACCATCATTACAATCTGCCTTTCACTGTGAAGGAAAAGACCTTTGTTACTAGCAATGTTGTAAGTCCCCTGAACTTTTCCCAGCTCATTCTTAACCCCTAGTTACTATACCTATTTCTTTACTGCCCATAAGGGGCTGCACACAGAGGGGACAAACAAGGACAGACAAACGGATTAAGTCGATTATATCGACCCCAGTACATAACTGGTACTTAATTTATCGACCCCGAAAGGATGAAAGGCAAAGTCGACCTCGGCGGAATTTGAACTCAGAACGCAGTGGCAGACGAAATACCGCTAAGTATTTCGCCCGGCTTGCTAACGTTTCTGCCAGCTCGCCGACTTGTGACTATACCCTCAGGCTAACCACATAATCATTAAACATCCGTTTTCCAATGCTAGCATGGGTTAGATGGTTTGACCAGAGCTGGTAAGGTTGGGGGCCACACTAGGCTGCATTATCTGTTCTGACATGTTTTTTTATGGATGGTTACCCTTCCTAGCACTAACCACTCTACAGAGTGTACTGGGTGCTTTTACTGTGGCACCAGCACCAGTGCATTTAACATGGCACTAGTACCAGTGCTTTTAACATGGCACTAGTACCAGTGCTTTTAACATGGCACTAGTACCAGTGCTTTTAACATGGCACTAGTACCAGTGCTTTTAATGTGACACCAACACTGGTATCAATTCTGTGGTGGATGGGTCTTCTTGAGTACAACAAGGTGCCAGATATCGCATTCCTTTGTCATCTTCTTCGTAAGGGTCACAATCTTGCCCCCCCCCCCCTGCTAATTATATCTCCTATGTAACAATAACTCTTGACGATATTAAGTGAGCCATCTGGGCATTTAAGAGAATTTCTTTTCTGTGGCTCACCGCTTCTTTATTCTCAGATATTGTATGTAAATGATGTCATCATCTGCTGTATCCTTCATTTTATTCAGATACTATGATGTGATTTGAGTGAGAGTTGGCTATTTAGCTGCTATTTCTTGTAAATTGAACTGCTGCTTAGAGGCTGTTATTATGAGTTATTTCTTCCATCCATATGAGATAATGTGTAGAGGTCTACACGTTTACTTGACCTGCTGAAAATAGCAACCAAATCTGCCTTGAATTAAATCCCTCTTACTCTCTTAATTATCACAGGATATAAGTAATGAAGTCCTTTGATTCCTTATTCCCTATGGTTTGTAGAAATCTACTCCACTGCAGCCCTTTCTAACCACAACTAGCTTAGAAATATAAATGTTTAATAATAATACTGATGTGTGTGTGTACTTGATGGTGCAAGCATGGTTATGTAGCTAAGATACTTGCTTCCCATCTAAGTGGCTTTGTATTCAGTCCCACTGTTTAGTTCTTTGGGCAGGTGTCTCCTGTTGCAGAACAGGGCTGACCAAACCCTTGTGAGTGGATTTGGTTGACAAATTGAAAAGAAGCACATTTTATAAATGTTGTGTGTGTGTGTGTGTGTGTACCACTCTATAGAAAGGCATTTTCTATTTTTCTCCTTCTTTCCTGACTGTGTATCACTTACGAACAGAACAGGATTGCAAAGGAACAAAGAAAACATGAACCACACATGTCCAGAGCTAACTCCTTGCCTTCATTCCAGCAGACCACCAGTGTCCCAACCTGTGGCAGAGCCTGCTGAGCATTCATCAAACTGATTGAACAGCAAGGGACAAACTAATATAATGCATGTGTGTGTGTGTATAGTGCCACATAAAAGTACCCACTACACTCTCGGAGTGGTTGGCGTTAGGAAGGGCATCCAGCTGTAGAAACTTTGCCAAATCAGATCGGAGCCTGGTGTAGCCATCTGGTTTCACCAGTCCTCAGTCAAATTGTCCAACCCATGCTAGCATGGAAAGCGGACGTTAAACGATGATAATGATGATCTATCTGTATTTGTATGTGTGCACATTTATGCTCTCTGAAAGTCTCAGGCTATGAGCCGTAATCTTGTTGTCTTCTCATCAACAAATCATCTGCTCATTTCACACCATTTAAGACATGTGAAATGGAAGATCTTAATACTTGCAAAATAGGAAACAGTTAGCAACAGGAAGAACATCTGGCTATAAGACAGTTCCCAAGTAATATATTCATCTCCACTATTTGAGCGTGATCATTACCAACGTCTCCCTCCTGGCACTTGTGCCAGTGGCACATGAAAAGACATTCGAGCGAGTTCGTTGCCAGTACCGCTAGACTGGCTCCTGTGCAGGTGGCATTTAAAATACACCATTTTGAGCGTGGCCGTTGCCAGTACCGCTGGACTGGCCTTCGTGCCAGTGGCACGTAAAAGCACCCACTACACTCTCGGAGTGGTTGGCGTTAGGAAGGGCATCCAGCTGTAGAAACTCTGCCAAATCAGATTGGAGCCTGGTGTAGCCATCTGGTTCACCAGTCCTCAGTCAAATCGTCCAACCCATGCTAGCATGGAAAGCAGACGTTAAACGATGATGATGATGATGATCTAACCCATGCTAACACAGTAAAACAGATGTAACAATGAACAAATGAAGGAGCTTTCTTTTATGAGTATGAGGCATGTATACATGATGTAAAATGGTGTGTATAGAAAGGAAGGCATTATGTTTCATTAAAAAATATTCTGAATGTTCTCATTCACCTTTTCAGTAAATGAATTAATATTAAAATATAAAAACAGACTGGAAGAAAAACAGTTACGGTTACAGGTACGTTGAACCAAATATTCTTATTTGTTCTCTACATTACTAGTCAGTCATGAGACACCTTAATCCTTGAGTGTTCGAATTATTCTGTCAAATGTAATGCTTATTTATTCACATTGCTTTGAATTAATCATGCATTATCTCACATCTTTGAGATTTTGAAGATATGAGTGTATATATTCAGACTGGCATTGTAGGGTAGGTGTAAGAGGGCAGATCTAGCTGGTTTGAACATAAAACAGAATATTTGGGTTGGATATGATCAGTTTAAATGCTAAAGGGTTAAGAAAGGGTGAGACCCTTTTATTTATAAGTGGCTATGCTTGAAAATCCCAGCAACAAGGCAATGGTACTTGAGGGTCGGGGTTCCAGCAAAAGAGCGAACAACACGACAACCAAAGATTCTTTTATCTCTTACTTGGTTGTCATTAGACTGCGACCATGCTGGGGCACTACTTTGAAGAATTTTAGCTCTACAAATCAACACTAGTACCTGTTGGCTTTTTTTTTTTATAACCTGATACTTAATTTATTGGTCGCTTTTGTTGAATCGCTAAGTTACAGGGACATAAACACACTAAAGCCAGTTGTCAAACTGTGTGGGGTGGGGAAGCCATCAAAGACACATACATGCATATACAGCAGGTTTCCTTCAGTTTCTATCAACCAAATCCACTCACAAGGCTTTGGTTGGCCCAAGGCCGTAACAGAAGACCAAGGTGCCATGCAGTGGAACTGAACCTAGAACCATGTGGCTGGGAACCAAACTTCTTACTATACAGCCACACCTACACTTATTGCAGATAAAGTGATAATCTTTTAATCTTGGGTCAGCTTTGATCCAGTAGACCTATGAGCAGACAATCCAGCTGTGACCATCATGTTTTTTTCTTCTCGTTTACATTGGGTGTGGAGTATGTTTATGTATGTTGATTGCTAATTAAACTTACACTCTCTCTTCGTCCAGAATGGCTCAAACAGTACTCTAGATTTTCACGACATCTTGGAAGATAACCTTGACCTTGCACATGTTAACCAATTTCTCGAGATATTAATGAACAAAAAATTTCAGTTGGAAGCTGTAAGTGATCAATATTGGAATTATTAATATTTGGGTTTTTGTCCTATATTGTTTTCTCCTGTTGTTGTTGTTGTTCTTCTTCTTTGTTGTAGTATTGGCACCATGCCATTATATATGCGCCTCTCTACTGCTACGTGTCTTCGCCATTGTTCGTTGGCACTCCGTCGCTTACGACATCGAGGGTTCCAGTTAATCTGATCAACGGAACAGCCTGCTCGTGAAATTAACGTGAAAGTGGCTGAGCACTCCACAGACACGAGTGCCCTTAACATAGTTCTCAGGGATATTCAGCGTGACACAGAGTGTGACAAGGCTGACCCTTTGAATTACAGGCACAACAGAAACAGGAAGTAAGAGTGAGAGAAAGTTGTGGTGGAAGAGTACAGCAAGGTTCGCCACCATCCCCTGTTGGAGCCTTGTGGAGCTTTAGGTGTTTTCGCTCAATAA
>NC_069001.1:13442640-13443978 GCF_001194135.2 Octopus bimaculoides | reverse complement strand
GGCACATAAAAGACACCATTTCGAGCGTGGCCGTTTTTGTGCGGGTGACACGTAAAAGCACCCACTACACTCTCTGAGTGGTTGGCGTTAGGAAGGGCATCCAGCTGTAGAAACTCTGCCAAATTAGATTGGAGCCTGGTGTTGCCATCCGGTTTCACCAGTCCTCAGTCAAATCGTCCAACCCATGCTAGCATGGAAGGCGGACGTTAGACGATGATGATGATGATGATGATGATATAATATTTCTTTCTTTCTTCTTTGTAGGACTGTAAACGGATAGAATTGTATCTACTAAAAGATTTTCTTCACCAAGTCCGACAGAAAAAACAAGAAGTAAGTCTCACTTTGATTGCTCTCTGCTGAATAATTAAACAAATTTTTGTCTTGATGTATTAATTAGAGGCTTTAAGATTTTCAACCATTTGCCAACAGACTGAAAAACAAATATTAGTAGGTTCCACCCTTAGATTATCTGTTGAATATAATGCTTATTTATTAATGTTGTTTTGAATCAATTATGCATTATATCACAGCTTTGAGATTTTGATAATCGTATATTTCTAGAATGTCATTGTAAGGTAAATGTTAATGGTTGGATCTGGTCAGTTTGATCAAAATACAGGTAGAATATTTGGGGCAGTTATCGCCAGTTTAAATATTAAAGGGTTAGAAATATGAATGCAAACGAGAAAAAAAAAATATTAGCAAGTCTAAAAACCATTAGTGAAACAGGTACAATAATTTCCACCAGGTGTTATAATTGATTTCATGAAATACACTTGCTTAAATGTAAAGGACTCCTAGAGCTTGTCTAATTTTTCAGTTTTACTCTTTTACTTGTTTGTCATTTGACTGTGGTCATGCTGGAGCACCGCCTTTAGTCGAGCAAATCGACCCCAGAACTTATTCTTTGGAGCCTAGTACTTATTCTATCGGCCTCTTTTTGCCGAACTGCTAAGTTACAGGGACATAAACACACCAGCATCGGTGGTCAAGCGATGGTGGGGGAACAAACACAGATACACAAACACACATATATATATATATACGACAGGCTTCTTTCAGTTTCCGTCTACCAAATCCACTCACAAGGCTTTGGTCAGCCCGAGGCGATAGTAGAAGACACTTGCCCAAGGTGTCACGCAGTGGGACTGAACCAGTTTTGTTTATTTCCTTCCTATAAGTGTGTATTATTTGAAAAATCAATTATTTTTTATGTGTGTGTATATCATCATCATCATCATCATCGTTTAACGTCCGCTTTCCATGCTAGCATGGGTTGGACGATTTGACTGAGGACTGGTGAAACCGGATGGCAACACCAGGCTCCAATCTAAT
>NC_069001.1:13436780-13441505 GCF_001194135.2 Octopus bimaculoides | reverse complement strand
TTTTTTTTTTTTTTTTTTTTTTTACTCTCTCCATTTTTATCCTCTCAATCCTTTCCGTTGAAGAGCATAGGCTCGAATCATCAGACTTTTCCATTCTTCCCGAGTGTTGAACTAATACACCTGCTTGTTTTTCCCCTCACCTGTCTTTGTCTTCTGTAAATTTGAACTATATATATTTATTCTAGGGTTAAATTGTGACTTTCTGACAAAAATTCCACAATTTTTAGAAAGTTTCTCATATTTGTTTTCCAGCTTCTTGATCAATTAAATAAAGACTTAAAGATTATTGACGATGATAGCATGAAAGTTGAAGTAAGTTATTGATTTTTCAGCCATATCTTCTCTGTTCGTCCCTACATTTGTTGTACTGTATTAAAATAAAATATTTAATTGTAATAGTTCTCGTAATGTATCTAGATAAGAGCTGCTTGGGTTAGTTCCGCACTACCTGGTTTTTGGGTTACCTTTATCAGAATCCAGTCTGTTGCTGGTGTTCAGATCATGTCTGGGGACAGACAACTCGGTATCTTAAACTGTGCCCTACAACCCATGGTGCTTTCAGTCCTTTCAATTCCACTCAAGTCTTGGAGGTCGTGTGAAAGATCATGGGTGTTGTATTTCCTTCTCTGACTAAACCATAAATGACAAAAAAAAAGAAACCACTTGCCTATGTCTACCTCGACAGATATCCTTCCTACACCAACTCTTAGCTGCACTTCAGTTTTGAATGTGATCTCTGCCAGTGCCATCAGTAAATCTCCTCTCCTATTAAACACATTGTTATATGTTAATCCGCCTATGATAATCCTTATACACAGTTGCATGTTAATCTTTCTTATAATAACCATTATACATCCTGTTAAATGTTAATCCTTCCTACAATAATACTATACACACTGTTATCTGTTAATTTTTCTTATAATAATCTTTATACACTCTGTTATATGTTAATCCTTTTTGTAATAATCCTTATACACCCTGCTGGTTGTTAATCCTTTTTGTAATAATCCTTATACACCCTGCTGGTTGTTAATCCTTTTTGTAATAATCATTATACACACCTGTTAATCCTTTCTATAATATTTATACATCCTGTTACTTGTCAATCCTTCTTATAATAATTTGTATGCACACTTTTATTAATCCCTCCTATAGTAATCTTTATAACTCCTGTTACATGTTAATCCTTATACACCGTTAATCCTTCCTATAATAATCATTATACACACCTGTTAATCCTTCTTATAATATTTATACAGCCTGTTACATGTTAATCTTTATGATAATCCTTATACACACTGTTTACCTGTTAATTCTTTTCTATGATAGCCATTATACATTCTGTTACATGTTAATTCTTTCCCATGAAGTTCTATCCTCTCTAGATTTGTTACCCTGTTTTGTAGTTTAGACAATGGTATGCTCACCTTCACTCCCAACGTTTTAGACAATGGTATTGGTTGTCTACATTTTGTCTGAGTTATTAGACATTCCAGAAAGGATACTTAGTTGTAGGGCTGGCTTGATGCCTAGGCTCAGAGATCTATTTATTGCTATGTTGCAGTACTAAGTTCTGATGCTGCAAATGTGGCATTATATAGGTGCATGTAGCAAGCTGGCAGAATCTTAGGACACCAAGCAAAATGCTTAGTGACATTTTGTCCATCTTTACATTCTGAGTTCAAATTCCACTGAGGTTGACTTTGTCTTTCGTCATTTTGGGGTCGATGAAGTACCGCCTGACTGGCCTTCGTGCTGGTGGCACATAAAAGCAGCCACTATACTCTCGGAGTGGTTGGCGTTAGGAAGGGCATCCAGCTGTAGAAACTCTGCCAAATCAGATTGTTGCCTGGTGTAGCCATCTGGTTCACCAGTCCTCAGTCTGTTGAGCTCTAGGGTTGATGTAATCGACTACCCGACTCCCCCAAAATTTCAGGCCTTGTGCATATAATAGAAAGGATTTTATGCGGTGCAGGCATCCTGCATGGTTTGATGTCTGTGTGTTTTGTATGTGTTTGTTATTTGAAGATTGTGTGTGCATGCTTGTGCATGTGTACAAGTATCGTACGAATACTAATGCAGTGTCTGTATTATTTCTGTTACAGAAGGCCCTCTCAGATATCAAACAACAGCCATGTTATCAGGTAAGTTATCCACTAAAAAACTGTTCTAATAACTCAGCTCCCTTATCAGTGAAACCCCCAGAAACCCCCAGAAAAGAGGCTCAGTCGTTACAGTTCTGATCTACCATCTAAGTCCATGACTCTTCATATCATAGTGTTAGCACTGAGCACCATGATTGTATAAAAACATGCAAACAAGTTAGTGACCTTGTCCATTCTGTTATAAATAAGTACCTCTGTACTCATTTATGACTGGAGCTTGGTTAAAAAAAAAGTGTTAAATGAATCAGTGATAAATGGATAGAACACATGCAGGGGGAAAATAGGGTTCATTCTGTGACCCCTAAGTTGGACCCCCTAACTTACCCAAATTATATCAAACAGATTTTAAACACAATGATATTGTTTCATGGTTGTTGGAATAATATTTAGAGTAAAATTAAATAACTTATGATCAGTAAATAGTAAAAATATATCTGTGAAAAATATTTCTTTCTGTTCATTAGGGGAACGTTGATAGGCATATATATACAAATTTGTATAAATATAGCGAAGACCTGTTGGGGCAAGCGAAAGTGAAATCGTGATAGCACCTGTGTCCAGCGTCGCCTTCCTGGCACTTGTGCTGGTGGCACGTGTAAAGACATTCGAGTGAGATCGTTGCCAGTGCTGCTGGACTGGCTCCTGTGCAGGTGGCACGTAAAAAACACCATTTTGAGCGTGGCCGTTGCCAGTACCGCCTGACTGGCCTTCGTGCCGGTGGCACATAAAAGCAGCCACTATACTCTCGGAGTGGTTGGCGTTAGGAAGGGCATCCAGCTGTAGAAACTCTGCCAAATCGGATTGTTGCCTGGTGTAGCCATCTGGTTCACCAGTCCTCAGTCAAATCGTCCAACCCATGCTAGCATGGAAAGCGGATGTTAAGCGATGATGATGATGTTATGCAAATTTGTATAAATATAACTGTCTCACAGCATGGTGCTGTAGACATGAGGGAATTGGTGCATCCTGGTTAGTTGAACGTTGTAGATGGTTGCTAGGGCATGCTTTTGCGGTCCAAGCAGAATACTTGATTAATCACTGATCTGTGTTATCAGAGATTAATTCATGATAAGCCTAATGCCATTTGCAGTTGAGCATATTGAATTATCCTGTATCAGTGGCGACTGAACTGATGATAAATGAGGATTGATGCACCATGTATTTAGGGGCACAGTTCAATCATCATCATTATTTAGTGTCGTTTTCCATGCTGGCATGAGTTAGATGGTTTGACTGGGACTGATAACCAGCACAGGTGCTGTTAACCATAGAGGCATCCATACCATTACTGGTATGGGTGCCTCTTATGTGTCACCGGCATGGGTGCCTCTTATGCGTCACCAGCACTGGCCACGACTATGGTTCTTTTAGCTTGATATGTCTTCTCAAGCACAGCAAATTACCAAAATCTCAGTTACCATGTCAGCAGTTTATTTTAGTCAAAAGAGGGCTATAGACATTATATTGATGCTAGTATTTAACTGCATCTTCAATTTCTCAACCCTTGAAGGAATTCAAGTAAAGATGACCTTGGTGTGAATTGAACTCAGAATGTAAATCACACTTTATTATTGAGGTGCGTTTTGTTGTCCTGCCATTGTATCCTGTGTGTCGTAGCTTTTGAATAGGTGCACCACATTCCTGCATGTTGTGAGAGGTCACGAAAAAGGTGGGTGACGAAAAGGACACCTAGCTGTTAAACATTGACTCAGAAAAACCGTCCAACCCCTGCCAGTATGGAAAAGTGGATATGGTGATGATAATGAGGTATTACCTTGTAATGCTGAACTTAGATCCTCCCAAGGGTTGGATTGGCAAAATCCTAAGATTTTGTAGGCAGTGGCATGATCCTGTGGTGAGAACTTTGCTTCCCAGCCACATGGTTTTGGGTTCAATTTCACTCTATGGTACCTTGGGCAAGTATCTTCAACTGTAGGCTGACCAAAGCCTTGTAGATGGATTTTGTTGACAGAAGCTGAAAGGCGGCGAGCTGGCAGAAACGTTAGCGCGCCAGGCGAAATGCCTAGTGGTATTTCGTCTGCCATTACATTCTGAGTTCAAATTCCGCCGAGGTCGACTTTGCCTTTCATCCTTTCGGGGTCGATAAATTAAGTACCAGTTACGCACTGGGGTCGATGTAATCGACTTAATCCTTTTGTCTGTCCTTGTTTGTCCCCTCTATGTTTAGCCCCTTGTGGGCAATAAAGAAATAAGAAACCGAAAGAAGCATGTTGCACAAACGTGTGTGTGTGTGTGTGTATATATATGTGTGTGTGTATATATATATGTGTGTGTGTGTGTATGTAGGCAAGCACAGGCACCACTGTGTGGTAAGAAGTTTGCTTTCCAACCATATGGTTCCAGATTCAGTCCCACTGTGTGGCACCTTGGGCATGTGTCTTCTACTATGGTCTTATGTTGACCAAAGCCTTGTGACTGAATTTGGTGGATGGAAACTGAAAGAAGCCTGTTGCGTGTATATAAGTGTTGATTTCTCAGCCCAAGAATTACAGCGTGATGTGCTGCTTGACTGGTACCCCCTCTCTCTCTCTCTTTATAT
>NC_069001.1:13436125-13436523 GCF_001194135.2 Octopus bimaculoides | reverse complement strand
TTCATGCTACGTATATATTCTATTCACCTAGATTTCATTGCTCTTTTAAAAATTACGATTTATGCATTGTTGTCTCTCAAATATTTAAAATCTACAATTAAGAGCCCTATCTCCTGGCTGATGGTACACCCGCGCTCCCACCCCCTCCACCGGAAGTGCATTCCTCTGTCATCCTGTCATCCTCGGCTGTCTCCCGGAACCCATCTAGTGGCCTTGGCCATCCTCTCCCCAACCTTTGGGTAGCGCATTAAGTTTGAGTAATGTTTGCAGGTTGTAGGTACTGTTTTGCTTATGAATTCTTCCAATTGCAAGTTTTCTTTTCAGGTACACGACACTGCTTTCCCCTTTCCCAGGCTACAGGCCCACACCCCAACACCCATACTGTTAGGATTGGCACT
>NC_069001.1:13429415-13432687 GCF_001194135.2 Octopus bimaculoides | reverse complement strand
GTTTTCATGCGGGTGACACGTAAAAGCACCCACTACACTCTCTGAGTGGTTGGCGTTAGGAAGGGCATCCAGCTGTAGAAACTCTGCCAAATTAGATTGGAGCCTGGTGTTGCCATCCGGTTTCACCAGTCCTCAGTCAAATCGTCCAACCCATGCTAGCATGGAAAGCGGACGTTAAACGATGATGATGATATATATATATATATATATATATATGTGTGTGTGTCTGTGTTACTGTCTCTTTGTCTTGACATTATGTGATAGTTGTAAAATGGGTGTCTGTTAGGTATTGAAACTTGACCCAATTCTTTCTCTCTCTTTATATACTTGCCATTTCTTTTAATGGTGCAGGATGTGAATAGTATTTGAAGACACAAATGATAACTTAATAAAATAATTCTAAAACCAGATATATCTTAATAAAATTTTGTGCTTGCCTTCTCAATAAGCTTTCATACAAAATTGTTCTATGACTATAGCACACAGCATTAATGCTGCAAAATACCTGTATATTTGCTATTTTAGAAAGGTAATAATAACAGCCTCTCTCCGAGAAATATGACGAAGCTTTCTTTTAAAAACTATTCTATGAATATAGGGTACAGCATTAAAGCCACAAAATCCCTGTATATTTGCTGTTTTAGATATGTAATAACAGCCTCATCATCATCCTTTAACATCTGTTTTCCATGCTGGCATGGGTTGGACAGTTTGACCAGAGCTGGTGAGCCAGGGAGCTGCACCAGGTTACAGTCTGATTTGGCTTGGTTTATAGCTGGATGTCCTTCATAATACCAACCACTTTACAGTGTATAGTTCTCTCTTAGATATATAGCAAAGCTTTCTTATTAAATTACTCTATGAATACAGTGTACAGCATTAATACCACAAAATCCCTGTATATTTTACTGTTTTAGAAAGGTAATAGTAACAACAGTCTCTCTTAGAAACATGGCTATTGTTGGTGTTGGGGAAATATTGGATGGGAAGTCCTGGTTGTTTATCTTTGTCAGCTTTCTCTTAGTAACATCTCATGTTTTCCATTTTTAATGCAGAACAGCAATTTTGATTTAGCGATACCATCAACGAGTGATTCAGGGAGTCAAGAAGGATTCAATGGAAGCAGAAATGTAAGTTTTTGCCATCTTCTAGTTCATCATCATCCTCCTCATCCCCTGCGACGTTAATGTCTTGAGTCTTAGGACTCAGAGATGGAGCTTAACTCTTTAACTGTGAAATTAAATTTCCTGATTATTCCAGTAATGACATAAAATTTCTATCAAAAAATAGAATTGTTATTTTCTGCAAGTCATGTTGCCTCAGAAAACTTAACATATCTCAATGGAAAATTGTTTCAAGCATAATATTCTTCCATAATATTCTTCAACAAAAAGATAGATTGGTCTATAAAGCTTCTTCCTGCAGTTAAAAATAATGAAATTTTGAGTAGATATGCCTGATTTCTACAGTAAAAGGGTTAGCCTGGTTGCCATGGAGTAGAAGTGACTGAGAATACACCATCTCAAACTATTTATGCCAAAGTGTAGCTGAGGAGGTGTCCTCTTTAAAACTGCTAACAGTTTGTAATTTAGTTGAGAACTGAATCTGTGGTGAAGCTTGGAAGCTGCTGCAATTGATGAAATGGTGAACTTAAGAATGTATTCAACCATGGTTGAATGATATATACACACATATATATGTACACATATACACATACATTTATACACTCAATCATAAATATATACCTGCATGCATATATCCCTTGGACATTAGTGTGTCAAGCCCTAGGACTAATTGGGCAAAGCATCTAGTTTCCATGATATGTATCTGACCAAATCTGACCTGTCCATTGCATGGTTACTCATTTATGAAATATTATCATCACGAGCATATAAAATACTGAAAGATAATATTACAATTTTTCTAAGTTAAAATATTAAATTATTAAATGACACATTATTAATTATCTTATAATAGCAATGTTTGGAAAAATCATGGATTACATTGAAAAATTTGAGCATGAAAAGTAATATTCTTAACGATTATAAACCTGGAAAAGTACAGGACAAATTATTACACCGGGAAACGTATAGGACAAGCTATTACTTCTAGTAAAGAATAAGAAACTTTTTCCAAGAATTGAAACCACAATCTTATGATTGTGAGTGCAACACGCTAACCACTAGGCCATCTACTTTCACTTTCTGATTAATGGATAATGAAGTGAATAAATAAATAAACAAAATAAAAATATTGAAAGTCAAGTATAAGTTCTAAAAAAATATTGAATTAAATAAATCCATATTTATGTAAGGTGTAGGCATGAGTGTGTGCCTAAGATGTTCACTTTCCAACCAAATGGTCTTGGGTTCAGTTCTACTGTGTGGTGGTACTTTGGGCTTGCATACCCCTTCATCATTTTGACTCCTCTCCTTCTTCATTTTGACTACCTTCTTGGTTTGACTCACTTTCCATTTTCACTGTTTCTTTTCTTTTGTTTTTATAAACAACAGATCGAGAAACATTATCTTCAAACAACGATGGCATCCAGAAGGAAGAAAGTTAGCCAACACTTTGAAGATTTAGAACAGTGTTATTTTTCATGCAGGCAGAAGGAATCCAGCCAAGGTGGGACCAGTTTTAATTAATTCTTATTTCTTAATCAATTTTTATTTATTTTATATTATCTTCTTTTAGTTACTCTCCTACTATTATTGTGCCCTAACTTTTGAGAATTTCAAAGAACTTCCTTTAGAAAATGTTTTTTTAATGACTTTTTTATAATTATAATTTTTGGACCATTAACCTTAATTTTAACCTTTTTGTTACCATTTCTGTTGAAATACAGTGTTATTATTAAGTTGGTATTTAGAATCATCATCATCATCATCGTTTAACGTCCGTACATTTGACAGAGTAATCTGAATGCTAAATAGTTAATTAATTTTGAAAATAATAGTTTAATAAAATAACTTCTTTTCATTAATCTGGTTTTTGGAACATAAATTAATGTGAAATTTTGATGGCAAATTTTAATTTAGATCGCTTTAGTCCTCTTTGTTACCATATTTCTGTAGAGTGGCTGTGTGGTAAGTAGCTTGCTTACCAACCACATGGTTCCGGGGTTCAGTCCCACAGCGTGGCACCTTGGGCAAGTGTCTTCTACTATAGCCTTGGGCCGACCAAAGCCTTGTGAGTGGATTTGGTAGACGGAAACTGAAAGAAGCCCATCGTATATATGTCTATTTAATATATATATATATATATATATA
>NC_069001.1:13427054-13428454 GCF_001194135.2 Octopus bimaculoides | reverse complement strand
TTGTAAAGAATAAAAAGTTTTGAATGGTACAACAAATGCACTATAATACAAAAAATGGACTATATACCTGTTGTAATTTAGTTATCTATAGTCCAATGATATTTTGGAATACAATTCCATCTTCAGATATTCTTAGATGGAGTCGCTGCTATAATCGGTTTTCCAACGGCTTTTCTTTAGTTTCGGAAGCGTCTCAGCAAAAAGAAAAGCCGTTGGAAAATAGATTATAGCACCGACTCCATCTAAGAATATCTGAAGAAGTAATTGTATTCCAAAATATCATTGGACTATAGATAACTAAATTACAACAGGTATATAGTCCATTTTTTGTATTATAGTGCATTTGTTGTATCATTCAAAACTTTTTATTCTCTTTAAATCAAGATTTTCAAAGGATTTAGTAAAATAACTTTTTTTATTATTAAGCCTTTTTTTTTAAACCTCCCTGTAACTTTGAAGGTATATTCTAACACATTTTCACCACCATTCAGTGTGTGTGTACATACACACATACAGTCACTTATACATATGTATGATGCATGAAAAAGACACCTTTTTAAAAATATTTTCATAGTCCTGTTGTCTGTGTGTATATGTCCTCAATTTACATTTTTTTCTTTTTCTTTTTGTTCCAGTATTGAATTTGATCGTGACAGTGATTATTTTGCAATAGCTGGAGTAACGAAAAAGATAAAGGTATGTTTGATTCACTTAATGGTAAATTATATTTAGTTCTGTTGTAGAACTACAAGAAGCTGTTTAATTTAAATGCACCCTTGTTGTCTGATAACAGTGTTTGTAATATTCTCTACCCTTATTGCCTTTCAAGACTGTTTAAATTGCACCAATAACTGTGTCTTGGGTATTTTGGAGAATCATCAATATTAGAGATATCCTATAAAAGATATCTCACCTGTAGTTTATAAATCTGCTTAGCTCACCTAACTCATGGCACTACACATAGTTTTGAGATATTTTTTAACTTGAGAATTAGTACAGATAGGAAAAGGGATTCTTGGTATTTAATTCATTGAAGGATATGATTTTGGTCAGGAAAAGGTTGCAGAAGAGAAAGAAGCAGTTCTTATGAAGACGGACTTTTTTTCATTTACTGTATTCTTTTTTACCTTTTTTTTTTTTAATCATAAGATACAAGTCTGTAATTTCAAAAGTAATTGTATTTGCATTTTAATTTTTGGCTTAGAAGAATTTTCAAAATCTGAAATGATAAATCAGAACTTTTTAATTCCAGTCTCCTCCTCATCCAGGTCTGTGACACAGAGGCTCATTCCTCCATTCTTTAGTTTCCTACAACAGCCCAAGAATTATAGCGTGATGTGCTGCTTGACTGGTCCCCCCTCTCTCTCTCTCTTTATATATATATATATATATATATATAT
>NC_069001.1:13418532-13422679 GCF_001194135.2 Octopus bimaculoides | reverse complement strand
GTGCGGGTGGCACATAAAAGACACCATTTCGAGCGTGGCCGTTTTCGTGCGGGTGACACGTAAAAGCACCCACTACACTCTCTGAGTGGTTGGCGTTAGGAAGGGCATCCAGCTGTAGAAACTCTGCCAAATCAGACTGGAGCCTGGTGTAGCCATCTGGTTTCACCAGTCCTCAGTCAAATCGTCCAACCCATGCTAGCATGGAAAGCGGACGTTAAATGATGATGATGATGATGATGATGATGATGATGATTTAATACAAAAATCTTTTGATCTATTTTACTCTCAGGTCTTTGAATATGAGGCTGTAATAAAAGATGTGGTTGACATACATTACCCAGTCCATGAAATGGTCTGCAATTCCAAGATAAGGTTTGTTCCATTCTGCAACTTTTGACAAGTCGTTTTTGAGAATGAAGAGATTGGGTGTTGTCTGTCTTTTTTGTTAATTGATGGAATTTGATGATGTGGGGTGGATTTTCTTATTGTTAAAACGTTCCTGGTTAGAGGGAAAATATTGCCTTACTCGGAAACATAAGGGTTGGTAACGGAAAGAGCACTCGACCATAGACAAATGTAGCAGTGGCAGACGAAAATCCTTGCAGCAGCAGCTAGAGAGTATGCCTGATACACATTTCTGCGTTGTTGGGTATTGTCAATGGTATGTACTCACTGCTCTCTACATTCTCACCAGTTGCTGTTGTTTGATTTCATCTGCTTCCATTATATTCTCTTTTACTCTTTTACTTGTTTCAGTCATTTGACTGTGGCCCTGCTGGAGCACTGCCTTTTTAGTCGAGCTAATTGACCCCCAGGACTTATTCTTTGTAAGCCTAGTACTTATTCTATCGGTCTCTTTAACCGAACCACTAAGTTACGGGGATGTAAACACACCAGCATCGGTTGTCAAGCGATGGTGGGGGGACAAACAAAGACACACAAACATAAACACAGACATACATACATATATATATACATATATATGACGGGCTTCTTTCAGTTTCCTTCTACCAAATCCACTCACAAGGCTATAGTAGAAGACACTTGCCCAAGGTGCCACGCAGTGGGACTGAACCCAGAGCCATGTGGTTGGTAAGCAAGCTACTTACCACACAGCCACTGCTACGCCTATATATATATTGTTTTCAAATACAGCAAGTCCATAAGAGATAGTATTTCAGAACAAATGCTACAGTTAACTTGCCTTTCATGATATATTTACATTAAATATGATACCAGATGGCTATTTTAATCTGATGTTGCTTTCATTGTGTATAATGGATTATGATGATGATGATATGTCTTTGAACTGCTACTGTTATCCTTTGTGTGTGCACTTACTTTTGTTCAGCTGGCAGTTAAACAGCAAGTTCGGACAACTGACCAATTTATTGAAGCTATGTTGTGTAGTCATGTTTTCAGTATCAGAGATATTAATGATCAGTCATGCACACAATGGATTTGTATGTTACTTCTCCATGTTGAGAGGTCACTGCTCTGGTACAACAAATATATGGCTAGAATGTCACAAACTGATTTTTCAAGCCAGGCTAACTGGTAAGAGACCTTTGAGTAGACCAAGAATGAGATGGTTGGATAATAACCACCTCTTAGTCAATCACACATGGGAATCAAGCAGGAAAGTGTAATGACAGTTGCTTCTGATAGGACCCTATGGAGGAGGTGTCTGAGGGTAATATCTTGATGAGCCACTCAGGATTAGTGGGTGGAGAAGATGAATGGATTAACATTGTTTCTTTTGCATTGCTTGTTTGGATAAGCTGTTATTTTCGTTATTTAACTCTGTTGTAGCTGTGTTACCTGGAGTTCCTATCACAAAAGTATGTTGGCCAGTTCTGATTACGAAGGTACCGTTACGCTTTGGGATGCTTTTCATGGAACAAAAACCAGGGTTTTCCAGGTAAGAACCTACCTTAACTCTTTATTTACAGAAGAAAAAAATTGTCTTGCATATCTGATTGTGGGTTTGAATTTTTTTTAAAATCATTTAGCCAGGAGTGTAGGCAGTGCCTATGACACTTTACAGGGCCTCCAAGACGGGGAAAAGAGGTATTCTGTCTTCAAATTGGTAACCTGGCTTGAATGTTTACTGCAGAGTTGATTCTGTTAAAGGCACCCAAGGTGCCAGTTTGTGATGTTAAATTGGGTGACAGATATACTTTATTTGGATTTACTCTTGGAGTGGTTGGCGTTAGGAAGGGCATCCAGCTGTAGAAACTCTGCCAGATCAGATTGGAGCCTGGTGTAGCCATCTGGTTTCACCAGTCCTCAGTCAAATCGTCCAACCCATGTTAGCATGGAAAGCGGACGTTAAACGATGATGATGATGATGATGATTACCCATGTAGGCTACAGTGGGATTTGAACTCAGAATGTAAATAGCCAAAACAAACACCACAAGACATCTAGTTCAACATTCTTACAGTTCTGTCAATCCACCACCTTAGATTAGTCCTTTTTTTGTTGATCTCAAAAGGATGAAAGACAAAGCTAACTTTGATGTGATTTCAACTCAGTACTGTCAGAACTGCTGCTGCAAATGCAATATGTCCAGTGCTGTAGCAACCTTGTCAATTCATCACCATTTTCACCATGACTCCCCATTGTCTGTAGGTGACGTCTGACCACTGCCTAGATATTGGCTCTCTATCTTTCTTCTGTGTATCTCTGTGATTATAGATATAGGGCAGGGAATTGCCAATTAGTTAATAAAATTAATAATTAACAATTTTGCCAAGTAGTTCAGTATGCAAAAAAACCTTTATCGGTAAAACATTTATAATTATAAACATATAGGGATCAGCATGAGTTGCTTCACCAACATACTGAAAATTTAGAAATAGCAGTCACAGAACTACTAATTCTAACAACTCATGCTGATCCCTATATGTTTATCTCTGTGATTATGTCAAAAATGTCTAATTGCCGATTTATTCATTTGTCTCTTAATACTGTCTTCTTTCTTCGTGTCAGTGTGAGTGATGTTGCATTGTTTGTTACATGTCCCTGTCTCTCAGTACGCTTCCCTTTCTCTGTTAGTTTGTGTGTCTGTTCATTCCTCTGTCTCTCAATTCTGTCTCCTTTCTCTCCAAAGGAACATGAGAAAAGGTGCTGGAGTGTGGATTTTAACCGGATGGACCCCAAATTGTTAGCGTCAGGTTCAGATGATTCAAAAGGTAAGATTGGCTGTCTTTGATGCATGGATGTAAGCCACCACATCTTTCTTTCATAAACACACTGATGTACCCCTAAATGTATCATTAATGTTCCAATGTACCTTATCTTATTTTACAATAAATTTGCAGTTTCTCATGTCCCCCTTCTCACTGTTTTCTATATTCCTGTTTCTCTCTCCAACACTACCTCCTCTCTGTTTATCACTTTAACAATATCCTCTCTCTTTCTGCATCTCCAATATCACCCTCTGTCTCCTTATCTGTCTCCCTCTCTCTCTCTCTCTCTTCACACATTTAATCTCATCTACTTCATTTCTCACTACATATACCTCGTATTTCATCTGCTCTTTTCACCCTGTATTTCACTATTATTACTTCTGCTTCTCCAACTTCACCATTGCTCTACATCCTCCCTCCTATATCTCGACAGCCTTTCTTTTCCCTCTTTCCTCTTAACATCCTCTCTCTCTCACATATGCACACACCTCAAAAGTAAATAGACTCCATCAGTTCTGAAAGATGTTTTCCCTTTCATTTCTGGTTGAAGAAGTGGTTTCCTTCTCTCTGCTCTGCCATAGTAGCCAAGTTGACAGAGATATGCCACAGACATACTCTGACTCATTTGGTGTAGCTTTGCAATATCAGCTACCTTACAACAGGGATTCATCACCATCATCATCATCATTGTTTAACGTCTGCTTTCCATGCTAGCATGGGTTGGACGATTTGACTGAGGACTGGTGAAACCAGATGGCTACACCAGGCTCCAATCTGATTTGACAGTTTCTACAGCTGGATGCCCTTCCTAACGCCAACCACTCCGAGAGTGTAGTGGGTGCTTTTACGTGCCACCACAATCAATCTGACAACCTGAAGACACCTGTCAGAGGATGCAGTTTGCCTGGGCAGGATGCTGTTAATTCTTTTTCCTTTGCTAAATAGCAGTAGCA
>NC_069001.1:13413049-13418519 GCF_001194135.2 Octopus bimaculoides | reverse complement strand
GCCATTACTTTATATATATATTTATATATATATATATATATATATATATATAAATAAAATATACATTCTGGCACTCCATTGGTTTACAACAATGTATGTTCCAGTTGATCCAATCAACAGAACAGAACAGCTTGCTTGTGAAATTAACATGCAAGTGGCTGAGCACTCCACAGACACGTGTACCCTTAATGTAGCTCTCAGGGGAATTCAGCTGACACAGGGAGTGACAAGGCCAACCCTTTGAATTAGTTATGTGTTTTTGCTAGCTGAATAGACTGCAGCAACATGAAATAAAGTGTCTTGCTCAAGAGCACGGTGCACCACCGAGTATTGAACTCACTACCTTATGATTGTGGGCTGAATAACCTAGCCACTAAGCCACATACCTTCATACATATACAGGGTGCGATGGGTAAATTGTCACCATTTTATATTTTTAATTTTGCACATGGGCATTGTTTTTGATTTTGTCAACTACACAGTTTAGTAGGGTCAGTTGGGCACCGTATGTGAGAAAAACAGCACCAAAACACGATTCACTCTGCCAGAAATTTGGAAACGGCATGCTGTACTGCTTGGCATTCGCACTGGAAGCTCCCATATGAACATTTCAGTGTGTTTAAGTGTCAATCTAAGGACAGTGCAGAGGATTCAGAAAGAATGGATGAGTTTAATGGTAATTATGAAGGTACAGCAGCTCGGAAAACTGACTCTGGTCATTCTGATAAGAAAAGAACTCTTGAACTTGTTGGTGAGATTCAGGCCATCATTGACAACGATCCCTCCAAGTCAATTAGATCCATTGCCAGGAACATGGGAGTGCCTGAGTTTCTTATCAGGCAGTAGTGCATGAAGACATTCAGTATTCCTCATGCAAGATGAGAAAGGGCCAATATTTATCCTAAGCGATCAAGAACAAGAGGAAAGACCATGTTATGAAGCTTTTGAACAAACTCAAGCATCCCCTCCAACTGAACATGCATTGGTTTTTCTCAGACAAGAAAAATTTCTGCCAGGATCAGATAGTGAACACACAGAACAACTGTTGGCTTGCTGTGTCCCCAAAACATGTACCGAAAGTGATAGAAATCAAACATCCAGTCAGCATCATGGTGTTTGGAGTGATCACTAGTGATAGTGATGTTATGCCTCCATTCATCTTCCCACATGGCCTCACTCTCAACATGGAAGGCTACATCAAGTGCCTGGAGGAGGTAGTGTTGCCCTGGGTCAAGAGGATGGCTGCTGGAAGGCCCTATGTCTGCATCATGCTACACAAGCAAGAGAACCCAGTCATGACTGCCAGACAATTTCTGTGACCACAACACCCCTAACATCTGGCCACCTAATCCCCAGGCTGCAACCCCCCTTGGTTATTATGTGTGGGGTGCAGTGGAGCAAGAGACTAACAAAATTCCTTGTAACACCAAAGATGAATTGAAGGCAAGGATTATGAAAACATTCACCAACTTAAACAAGGAGACCATCCAGAAGAGTTGCAGGAGATTCCAAAGTCGTCTGGAGGCCGTAGTTGAAGCCAATGGCGATTTTATTGAATAAATTCACTCTATAGTATTTCAAAATATTTTTTTGTAATTTTGGTAAATATATCTGTTAAAATGAGATGTCAGTGTCATTTTCGTTTTTGCGTAATTTAGATGACAGTTTATTCGCCGCACCCTGTGTATATATGCTTGTACTCTTGCATGTATAGAAATATACATATAAATATGTATGTGTGAGTGTGTTTGTCTGGATATTCTGCCTTACATTGACAACTTCACCCTTCACCAATATCATCTGTTCCACCACCACCTACGAACATTACTACACTTCTACATCACATCTGAGTTTATATACTTCTAAGATGTCTGTATGTATATCTGTAAAACCTCTGTCACTTTCTGTTGTATTTTTTGTTTCTCTTAGTCCGTCTATGGTCAGTGAATGTAGACCACTCTACGACCTGCCTAGAAACAAAAGCCAATGTTTGCTGTGTGCGTTTCAATCCTGGTAGTCGATTCCACTTGGCATATGGCTCTGCTGGTGAGTATTAATGAACCTTTTGCCCTAACTCTTTCGATACCAAACCCCTGAGACATTGTCTCTGATTCCATGACACAAACTCCATTTTTAAAGTGATTTAGATTAAAACCTTCCATCAGAATTTCATATTGTGTTCCAAACACCAGCTTCATGAAGACCGTTATTTTACTAAATTAATTGAAATACAAATTAATTTAAATACAGGCAGTGTATTTCAATAGAATTAAAGTGATCTAAATTTTAATCTCCCTTCAAAATTTAGCGTAATGTTCCAAAGACTTGCTTAATAACGACAGTTACTTTACTAAATTCTACATTATTTTCCAAATTAATTGTAATACAGGAGGAATTTCAACCATGTTTCGTGGTCTGCTACCACAACAGCTCCTTTATAGGATCCAGTTAGCTCAAGAATCATCAGGAGGAACCACGTCCGGTTTCGGCCCCTACTCCTCTACCCTTTCGGAGGTGTCTTCAGCTCTGGTGTTGGGTGCATGTCTTCTTTCTTCTATTCCCTGGCCTCTTCGATGCAGCATCAACTAGTGTCAGTGTCCGACTGATTGCCTTGTCAAATTCCCCTTTTTATACCTGCTGCTAGGCTCCAGCAGGCTGCCCCAGCAAGTTGTCACGTGACACTGTCTAAATTTCTTGCTTAATAATGACAGTTACTTTACTAAATTCTACATTATTTTTCAAATTAATTGTAATATAGGTAGTGTATTCCAATAGAAATATGGTAACAGTAGAATTAAAGTTATCTAAATTAAAAGTTTCAATCAAAGCTTCATGTTTCTGTTCCAAACACTATCTTAACCCTTTTGTAACCATGTTTCTGTTGAGATACTGTGTATTTACTTCAATTAATTTTGAAAATAATGAATTTAGTAAAATAGTTTTGTCATTATTAAGCTGTTGTTTGGAACATAAATTAACGCTAAGTTCTGATACGAAATCTTAATTTGGGACTCTTGAAAAAAGTGCTAGTGGCAGTCTCAGGTGGGTTGGTAATAACAAAAATTATCTTACTGAATTCTTCACTATTTTCAAAATTATTGGAAAGAATGGTAATGTATTTCAGCACACACACATATTTACTCATTCACTCCTCCCTCCCACTCACATTTGTTCACTTGCGCATAAATACACGTATATGTTCACTAACTCACATGCTCGCCAAAACTAATTATTCTTTTGTGTTTTCTCCTGCTCTTTCTTTAGATCACTGTGTCCACTATTACGATCTCAGGAATACAAAACAAGCATTATCTGTTTTTAGAGGACACAGAAAGGCCGTGTCTTATGCCAAGTTCCTTAATCCCGAAGATTTAGTATCAGCGTAAGTAGATATTTGTTTACTTCCTTAATCCTTAACTTCCTGTTTGAATAAATACCACATGAGACTGCATCAATCAATCAGTCAGTCCTAAAATGCATACCACACAAATCATATTAACCTTATTTACATTCATTTTGAAGGAAGTAAGATGCTCTTTAATTTAAATAGAAAACTCAAATCCTTTCTATCATTCATTTCTGTTGTATAACAAAATCATTACAATACTGGACTTTTAACTTAGTATCCAACAAGACTTTAAGGGTTAACGTAGCTGTAATTGTGATGCTGTTAAACTGTACAGTGCATCATCTTGTTTTCTATGCTAGCATGGGTTGGACGGTTTGACAGGAGCTGTACCAGGCTCCATTGTCTGTTCGGGCAGGGTTTCTATGGCTGGTTCCATGGAAAGAAAAAAGAGGCACCCAGTACATTCTGGAAAGTGGTTGGCATTAAGAAGAGCATCCAGCCATATAAAAACCATGCCAAAACCAAACAATGTAGCTTGGTCCAATCCTCTGGCTAACCAGCTCCTGCTGAACTGTCCAATCCGTGCTAGTATGGAAGACAGATGTTAAATGAAGATTATGATGATGATGAAGTTTGGATCACAATTTTGTAAGAGGTGGGTGTTGAGCAAACTCTGTCTAATTTGTAGTACAATTTAATATGATTAGTTCTATATTTCTTTACATTCTGAATTTGGATAATACCAAAGTTGACTTTGGCATTTCAAAATTTTCGGCTTGTCATAGTGGTAGTGGTGATGGTGTAGATAAAACAAAGTCAATCATTTATGGGAGGGATTTGTCATCATCATCATCATTGTTTAACATCTGTTTTCCATGCTGGCATGGGTTTGATGGGTTAACAGGAGCTGGCCAGCTGAAGAGCTGTTCAGGCACCGATTGTCTGTTTTGGTATGGTTTCTCTAGTTGGATGCCCTTCCTAATGACAACCACTTTACAGTGTGTGCTGGGTGCTTTTTATGTGGCTCTGGCATAAGTGCATTTTATCTGGCACCAGCACAAGTGCATTTTACATGGCACTAGTGCAAATGCATTTTGCTTGGTACCAGAACAAGTGCACAGCATGAGTGCATTTTATGCGGCACCAATTATAATATCAACTGTTCTCTTCTTCTCTGTCTTATCCTCTCCCCCTACATCTATTTGACTGTTCCATGCCAGTGGTAGTAAAATTGTTGTTGTTGTAACAACGGTTTGTCGGGGATGGGGTTGGCAGATCATGTAGATCATAATGATGTTTGATTGTGTTTTGTTTTTTTATTTGTAGGTCAACAGATAGCCAACTGAAATTGTGGAATGTCAATAAAATTAACTGCCTCCGTACATTTAAGGGACACATCAATGAAAAGAACTTTGTCGGACTTGCTACTGATGGCGACTATGTGGCATGTGGTAGGGATTATTATTATTTTATGTTTGACTTTTGCTTTGCATTTGTACAAGTTGGATCCAAGTCTCACCCAGAGACCTCAAGAGACAACAAGTTAGAAGTTCATGTAGGTGTTATGCCTAGGGTACCATATATTTGGATTTGTACATAGTGTTGTTCTAGAGTTATTATTATTGTTATTATTATTATTATTACTATTATTATTATTATTGATGGCGCCGAGCTGGCAGAATCGTTAGTATGTTGTGTTAAATGATTAGAGGTATTTCATCTGCCACTACATTCTGAGTTCAAATTCTGCCAAGGTCAACTTTGCCTTTCATTCTTTCAGGGTCGATTAAATAAGTACCAGTTATGCACTGTGATCGATGTAATCAACTTAATCGCTTCCCACAAATTTGAGGCCTTGTGCTTCCACTAGAAAGGATTATTATTATTATTATTATTATTATTATTGATGGTGCCGATGTGGCAGAATCGTTAGCACGTCGGGCGAAATGATTAGAGGTATTTTGTCTGCCACTACGTTCTGAGTTCAAATTCCACCAAGGTCAACTTTGCCTTTCATCCTTTCAGGGTCGATTAAATAAGTACCAGTTATGCACTGTGATCGATGTAATCAACTTAATCGCTTCCCACAAATTTGAGGCCTTGTGCTTCCACTAGAAAGGA
>NC_069001.1:13412207-13412831 GCF_001194135.2 Octopus bimaculoides | reverse complement strand
TTATTATTATTATTATTATTATTATTATTATTGTTATTGTTATTATTATTATTATTATTATTATTATTATTGTTATTGTTATTGTTATTGTTATTATTATTATTATTATTATTATTATTATTATTATTATTATTATTATTATTATTATTAAGGTGGCAAGGCAAGCTGGCAGAATCGTTAGCATGCTGGACGAAATGCTTAGCGGCTTTTTGTCTGTCTTTACATTCCGAGTTCATATTCCACCAAGGTTGACTTTGTTTTTCATCCTTTTGGGGTTGATGAAATAAGTACCAGTTATGCACTGGGGTGAAAGTAATTGATTAGCCTCCTAACACGCAAAAAATCAGGCCTTGTGCATTAGTAGAAGGATCTATTACACTGGTCAACAACAAAAAGACTTTTGCACTCTTCTTGGGTCTATTTTAGGTGAAATATATCATATTGAGCATGCTGATTCTGAAAATCACAACCATTTTTACCCATCACGTCTACTTTACTTGCTTTTGACATTGGCGTTTTTAGCCATTTTTTGTAAAAATCTGCTAGTTTTTACTATTTTATGACTATTGTTTGGATAATGTTGATATTGCAAATCAATGCAAAGTGTATTTCAAATGGTCTCCA
>NC_069001.1:13411633-13412107 GCF_001194135.2 Octopus bimaculoides | reverse complement strand
ACATACATACATACATACATACATACATACATACATACATATGCCAAGAAATTTTGTAGAATGATATATAAAAGAGTTTTTTTATGAGTACCACCGGATTTGTTGAATCTATATATTGTAACCTAAATTCATATATATATGAATAGGTGTTCATTTAAGTAGGTGTTCATGTAAGAACTGACTGACATGAGAGGAACATACATACTTATATATATGTATGTCGACACACAAACACACACACACATATACGCCGAAGAAGGGATATAACCCTGAAACTCGAGTACGTACCTATCGTAGATCAAGATGGGAAAGATAACTTCCCTTGGCAAATACAGACAGGACACAGATGTGTGTCGATAGCCAGCTGGAGGAGATGTCCTCCTGGGGCTAAAAGCAACAGTAACATCCACCCCTCGGGGTCAGCCACATTTAAGTGGCAAATATACTTCACTATATATATATATATATATATAT
>NC_069001.1:13407478-13408663 GCF_001194135.2 Octopus bimaculoides | reverse complement strand
TGTAAATAAACATTAGTCATTTGACTCAGCCAGAGTTTATCGAGTCCCACCTTGCTTTCCAGTTGACAGCAAGCAACTGGTCCGCCCGCCTTTAACAAATCAAACTTGTTTTTCTTTATTGATATTTCCTTTTTTTTTTTTTCGTTTTAATCGTTTCAGTCATTTGACTGCAGCCATGCTGGAGCACCGCCTTGAAAGGTTTTTAGTCGAACAAATCGATCTCAGGACTTTTTTTTTTTAGAAAAAAAACCCTAGTACTTATTGTATCGTTCCTTTTTGCCAAACCGCTAGATAACGGGGACGTAAACACACCAATACTGGCTGTCAAGCGGTGGGGAGGGACAAACACAAACACACAAAACATATACGACAAGCTTATTTCAGTTTCTGTCTACCAAGTCCACTCACAAGGCTTTGGTTGGTCCAAGGGACTATAGTAGAAGACATTTGTCCAAGGTGTTATACAGTGGGACTGAACCCGAAACCATGTGGTTGGGAAGCATGCATCTTACCACACAGCCACGCCTGCTAGTTGATTTTTATTATTATTATTATTATTATTTTATTTTATTTTATTTTATTTTATTTTATTTTATTTTATTTTATTTTATTTTATTTATCGTGACGCCTTACCTACACGAGTGTGGCCTAGAATTTGTTTCCTCATAACTCAGAGAAAAATGTGCAATTTTTATTGGAATTTTCTGCAACTGCCTTTCAGATGATGTAGATTCTAGTTATATCGGACTTTAATGTGAAAAAAAACCCATCAAATTTGAGCGTGCACATATACATACTAACATACATCATAATTTTTATCAAATTTTTCAAGTGTCATTTTGTAGATAAATAGGATAAAGGTTACAGGCCATGCTGGAGCCATAGAGACTCACAAGGGCCGGCTTCCCGGATTCATGGCGCATGTATTACCCACTTGGACAGGACGCCGGTCCGTCACAGGAGTGGTCATTTTAGCCAGCTGAGTTGACTGGAGCAACGTGAAATGAAGTGTTTTGCTCAAGAATACAACGCGTCGTCCGGTCCAGGAATCCAAGCCACAATTTTACGATCATGATACCCTAACCACTAAGCCACACATCTCCACACACACACACACACACATATATATATATATGTGTGTGTGTGTGTGTGTCACAAATATTAATAACATTCACATATATGTAT
>NC_069001.1:13402371-13404871 GCF_001194135.2 Octopus bimaculoides | reverse complement strand
TATTGTAAAGAATAAAATGTTTTGAATGGTACAACAAATGCACTATAATACAAAAAAAAAAAGGACTATATACTTGTTGTAATTTAGTTATCTATAGTCCAATGATATTTCGGAATACAATTCCTTCTTCAGATATTCTTCGATGGAGTCTCTGCTATAAACTATATATACTATATACATACGATTACTAGTGTAGCTGGGGGCGGTAAGGACGGTCCTGGACGGCATTTTTAAAGGGGCACCTCTTTTGGGTCTGCTGTAGGCAATATGTGTTTTTAAAGAATCAAGATGTGGAAATTGATGGAATTGACGTTTTGAAATGTTAGTCTTGTACAACACCAATTTCGAAATGAAAGTAGTAATAAATGATTTACAATCAACGGGAGTTTCTGTGTTTCCTTGCAATTACTTATTCAAATCATTTGATTTTGAAAATATATCACAAAAGGGTCTGGGGGAGGCAAACAGAAGGGCCGCCCCGGGCGGCACACACTCTAGCTACGCTAGTGCAAACGACAGGGTACAGAAAAGGTCCTGGGTTCCGTAAAAGAAAATAGAGGAGGATCGGTTAATTATGATTTTATTCAACATATTCCCCTCTTAGATTCACACACTTATTGCAGCAGTCCTGCAATTTTTTCCAAGTCCTGTAAAAGAACTTGGAAGGTTGGGCTTCGAAACCAGGATTTTGCGAGACCCTTAAAGCCAGGAACTTTTCAGTGCCCCTTTATATATCAATATACTTATATACAGGGTGCCCACAAGGTCTGGGTACATGGAGTAGATAAAACCATAACATAAACAATTAAATATAAGAAATAATAATTTCTTAAAGTATGTGTTAAACCCCATGTACCCAGACTTTGTGGACACCCTGTAATATACAATATACATAGTATGTATGTACACATGTATGTATGTATGTATGTATGTATGTATGAATGCATGTAGGTATGTATGTATATATGTATATATGTATATATGTATAAATACGCAACCTCCATCTCCAAATGCTCCCCTCCCCTACGCACACACATGCACTAGTGTTCTCTAAGGTGGGTGAAGAGAGATGCGGTGTGCAAACACCATATTTAGACTAACAATTGTGTCTAAACATTATAAATATAACTGACAGCTAATAGCTGGGGTACGGGTACGGCTACGTGTGTGTGTGTGGGGGGGTGCATAAGAACATTCCGGCATGAGGTAGAGGCGAGGACAGCGGAGTCAAACTCCCTTATAGACCAAATGGGCCAAAAGCCGGGGACAAAAGCAACATAGAGGAGTGGTGGTGTGAAACCCCTCCACCCTGGGGAAACCAGCCGAAGGAGAATCATAATTAAAAGGTGAGAAATCACGGTGCAGCACCAGCATGACCGCAGCCGCATGATTGATTCGAATTAAAGAACATACACACGCGCGCAGGCGGCCTTTCACTTTGTACTTAAGTCTCCGTCGGGAGTGCGGTGGTTTTACATTCGAGTCGATACATTCGAGTATTTTGTAGGTATTATTCTTACTATTATTTTGGTGCATTGTCTGAACTGCACACTGACTGCACATTGGTTGCACATCAGCCACACATTGGCTACATAATGCATACTTACTATGCTTGTATGTATGTATGTATATATGTATGTATTGGTGGAGATGAGCCAGCAGTATAAGTACAGTTGTATTTAGTGGACGGGGGCCAGTTGATGGGGTGTCTGTTATTGTTGCTGTTGTTGTTGTTGTTGCTTGTGTACGTATTGTTCTTTTGATTTTTGTTTTTGTTTTTGTTTTTTTGTTTTTTTTTTTTGTGATTTTTTTTTTTTTGTCTGAGCTGAAAATAGTCGACGCCGATCTAATAATGATGATGACGTCGACATTGAAAAATCTATTATCTGCGTGTATGTGTGTTTATATATCTATATCTATCTATCTATCTTTCTATCTATATATGCATATATAAATATATATAAAAGCATGTGTGTGTGTGCGTATGTTTGTCTATACGTATGTATGTTTGTATGTATGTATGCATGCATGTATATAAATATGAAGACCATGTATATTTGTATGTATGTGTATATATATATATATATATATATATATATATATATACATATACATGTGTGTCTGTCTGCGTGTGTGTAATTATATATACTTACAAGTTGGTATGCGTTTATATATGATGTATATAAATATATGTATACATATCTGTATTATATATACACACATACATACATACATACATACATACATAGTTGCACTTACGTACATGCACGTGTGTATAGCGCGCGACTTTCTTTAATTTTGTATTGCTAAAACCGCTTGATCGGAAAACATCTTATATATATATATATATATATATATATAGAGAGAGAGAGAGAGAGAGAGAGAGAGAAAGAGAGAGAGAGAGAGAGAAAGAGAGAGAGGGGGAAAGTGAGAGAAAAAATATAAATACACACACATACACATTATATATTGGACTGACTCCTGTGCAGGCGGCACGTAA
>NC_069001.1:13401335-13402275 GCF_001194135.2 Octopus bimaculoides | reverse complement strand
TCGCCAGTCCCCAGTCAATTCGTCCAACCCATGCTAGCATGGAAAGCGGACGTTAAACGATGATAATGATGATGATGATGATGATGATATATATATATATATATATAAGTTCAAAAAAACACAAAAAACAATAACAAAAAAACAACAAAGTGAGGACGTGATACAGATAGTGTTATTGGACGCTCGGGAAAGGAAAGAGAGAGAGTACGACGTTTCGGGCGGAGCCCTTCGTCGGAAAGACGGAAAGTTCAAAGAATGGAAAAACGGAGGAAGAGAAAATCGGCACCGATGCCCACGAGGTTACATTGTGGAAGGACCGGAAGAGGAGGTGGTGGAGGAAGAGTTCTTTCTAAGACAGGAGAGTGAAAAAGGGAGGTGAATATCTGCGTGCGCGAGAGTCTGCAAGTGCGTGTGTAATAACAGAACGTGTGTGTGCGTATGTATGTGTGTGTGCGTGGTTTGGTGGTTTATCTGTTAGTGTGTATGTGTGTGTTTGTGTGTGTGTGTGTGTGTGAGACGTAGTGGAAGGAATTAGTAGCAGGAATAATTAGTGGGTGCTTATGGACAATATATATATATATATATATATATGTGGTGGTTGTCTACTCCTTATGCAGTGTTTGGCCACCTCCTGTACCTACACCTTAGAACCAGCATGACAGCTGATGTAGCTTTCTAAACCAGACAATGTTTTGAAAAGACACCCACATAGATTGCATATCTGATTCGGTTAACGAAGAATTGCAGTTAAGTTCTGATACTTGTGGGTCTTAAAATATCATGAACCCTCCGTTAGATTTGCAGATCTTATGGCATACATGGCAGTGACAGGTATGCACTGACAGATAGGTAGAGTAGTTGGTGAAGGTTCGTTTTTCATGGATCCGCATATGAATTTTAGGCCCAGTACAAGAAAGGCATGGTCTGTCATATATATATA
>NC_069001.1:13399903-13400309 GCF_001194135.2 Octopus bimaculoides | reverse complement strand
TATTATTATTATTATTATTATTTTTATTATTATTATTATTATTATTTTTATTACGGCAGAACCGTTAAACATCAGAAAGAATTATTAATATTTTTATAAATAGTAGTAGTAGTAGTAGTAGTAGTAGTAGTAGTAGTAGTGGTGGTGGTGGTGGTGGTGGTGGTGGGAAGGAGGAAGAGGTGGAAGACGGCGATGATGATGGCGGCGAAGACAATGACGGTATGACGAAGGTGGGAGAGGTGTTGATGGTGGTGGTAGTAATGATGATGTTGGTTGTAGTGGATGCAATGGTGATGATGATAATGATGGTTATCAAAGTGAACAAAAGACGATGTGATCATGTATGTTATAGTGTGCCTGTTGGATCAGCGCTGACCTAGGGCTAAACAACGGCAACACGTAACCA
>NC_069001.1:13398909-13399893 GCF_001194135.2 Octopus bimaculoides | reverse complement strand
TGAGTATATATTAGGCAATGTACACGACAAGGAAACAACACGGGAGGGGTATGTTTTTACAAATGCTGTATAAGTGCTTAAAGGATGGAAGCGAAAATGCTGACGTTTCGGACGCTAATACTTTTTCACACAAAAAAAGAAAAATAAGAAGAAAGACAAAAAGTGGCTGTAAACATGAAACAAACAAATTAGGAGCCAGGGGGAAATGTGGCTCTATGGGGGGAGAATTAGGAAACGAGGAGGACGAGGTGGAAAGTGCATTTGCTGTTATGTATGGTGCAGTTAGTTCCAAATTACAGCAATTAAGAAGCTTACTACATAGTCTGTTATATGTTGTTGCACTTTACTTTTGACCGTTCATGTTCAGACATATTAAGTTTACTGCATATATGACTCACATGCACTTTATTGCATAACACTGCTGCCGCTGCTACTGTGCAGCAAATGCCGGTCACTGTTGTTTGACTCTTTCGTATGCATCTAGTTGAATATCATTCTTTGTATTGATGCTTCTGTGTGCAACTTGTTGCATTGTAACTATTGTTGAGCCTCTAAAAATGCAGTTAATCAAATTACGTTGTTGCTGCTGTTATTGTGCAGTTAACTGCAACGTACTGCAGTTAAGTGACTAAGAATGCACCCAGTTGAAGAACTCTGCTGCTGCTGCTGCTGCTGCTGCTGTTGTTGTTCTTATTCTTGTTCTTACTCTTTTACTCTTTTACTTGTTTCAGTCATTTGACTGCGGCCATGCTGGAGCACAGCCTTTATAGTCGAGCAAATCGACCCCCAGAGCTTATTCTCTGTAAGCCTAGTACTTATTCTATCGGTCTATTTTGCCGAACCGTTAAGTTATTATTATTATTATTATTATTATTATTATTATTATTATTATTATTATTATTATTATTATTATTATTATTATTTTTATTATTATTATTATTATTATTTTTATTACGGCAGAACCGTTAAACATCAGAAAGAATT
>NC_069001.1:13397404-13397997 GCF_001194135.2 Octopus bimaculoides | reverse complement strand
ACTATCATAGTCATCGTCGTCATCGTTGTCTACTTCTTCCTCCTCCTCCACATCATCATCATCAACATAATCATCATCATTACCACCACCACCACCACCACCACCACCACCACTATCATCATCATCATCATCGCTGTCGTCATCGTCGTCGTCGGCGTCGTCATCATCATCATCATCGTCATCATCATCAACTTCATCCTCAACATCGTCGCCGTCGTCACCACCAGCACCACCATCGTCATCATCATAATCAATACCAAAACTTAGTAATAGTAAGTAGTAGTAGCAGTAGTAGTAGTAGTGGTAGTGGTAGTAATAGTGGTAGTAGTAGTAGCAGTAGTAGTAGTAGTAGTAGTAGTAGTAGTAGTAGTAGTAGCAGCAGCAATAGTAGTAGTAAGTAGTACTAGTAGTAGTAGTGGTGGTCGACTGGCGTGCGGTCCGATGCATGTGACTGTAAATCGTTGATATTGTCGTTGTCATGTTACCACGTGCAGTCAGGTGCATGTTGTACTATTAGCTGTGGCTGAATGTGTGCAGCGAAGGAAGTTACCGATGCTGTTGCTGCTGCCGCCAATGCTAATGCTGTGTTTGTG
>NC_069001.1:13393343-13397054 GCF_001194135.2 Octopus bimaculoides | reverse complement strand
TAGGTGTAGTTCTCGGGGAGATAAAGCGTGACACAGAGTGTGACAAAGCTGGCCCTTTGAAATACAGGTACAACAGAAAGAGGGAGAGTAGGTTGTGGTGAAAGAGTACAGCAGGGTTCGCCACTAGCCCCCGCCACGTCAAAATGGTAGAAGAGTAGGGGCCGAAACCGGACGTGGTTCCTCCTGATGATGTATTGAGCTAACTGGATCCTATAAAGGAGCTGTTGTGGTAGCAGACCACGAAACATGGTTGAAATTCCTCCTCGGCATCGGATCAAAATGCTAAGTGGACTTTACGTTCTGAGTAGATTTGGTAGACGGAAACTGAAAGCTCCTCGTGTATGTATCGTATGTGACACTCCGTCGGTTCCAGTTGATCTGATCAATGGAACAGCCTGTTTTGATTCTAAGCCTTCGGAAATGATAGACAAAATGTTGGCATTAGCCCCGGTGTGTCACCTTCCTTTTTGTTTAGGGAAATATTCCTTCGCAAGCTGCCGCCCCAGGTCCTCATAACTCAGGCCCGAAATCATGGACTTGCGGCAAGTAGCTGAGCACTCCACCGACACGATTCATGATAGATGACCTGTAGACAGGAACTTCGCTGTGGGCTAGCTAGGAAGTTGGTCAGCAGCGAGTGTTAAATGAATCTGAATGAACTAAATAGAAATAACTGGCGACTTAAGCCCCGATGTACGTAAAGTAATAAACTTCTGATAAATATATTTTCGTCTCCACTATTTTGTTTGCGTATAGACCTTAACAAAGCTATACGTGTACTCTTAAAGTAGTTCTCGGGGAGTTTTAACGTGACCAGTGTGACAAGGCTGGCCCTTTGAAATACAGGTACAACAGAAACAGGTAGAAAGAGGGAGAGAAAGTTGAGGTGAAAAAGTACAGCAGAGCCTTATGGGGATGTAGGTGTTTTCGCTCAATAAACACTCAGAACTCCCGGTCTAGGAATCGAAACCGCGATCCTACGACTGCGAATCCGCTGCCCTAATCACTGGGCCATTGCGCCTCTACTGTATGTATGTATATATGATCCTGTATGTATGTATGTATGTATATGTATGCAGATGTGTATATATGTGTGTGCGTGTGTGTGTATGTTGATAAGATTAAAATCTAAACTGTTTCCTCTTGAAGCACATCTGCTTAATTCAGTATTTCATGTTCGTTGAAAATATTTTCTGCAGAATTTTTTTTAAAATTTTGACGTGTGTGTGTGTGTGTGTGTGTGTGTGTGTGTGTGTGTGTGTGTGTGTGTGTGTGTGTGTGTGTGTGTGTGTGTGTGTGTGTGTGCTTACGAAGGGCTATTGCAAAGTTCCTGGCCTTGGTCGAAAGAAAATACAGGAGGATCAGTTAAGTATGTTTTTATTCAACAGATTGCCTTCTCAGATTCACGCACTTTTTGCGGCTGCCCTTCAGTTTTCTAAGCGTGCGTGTGTCAATATGTGTATGTGTCTTTAAGTTCGAGTTTGTCCCACCACCACCACCACCACCACCACCACCATCACTTGACAACTGGTGCTGGTTGGTTTGTTTACCTCCCTGCAACTTAGCAGTTCGGTAAAAGAGTCCACTAGAAAATAAGTACCAGGCCTTTGAAGAAAAAAGTACTGGGATGGGTCAATTCGTTCGACTAAAACCCATCAATGCGGTGCCCCAGCATGGCTGCAGTCCAATGACGGCCAGAAACAAAAAGTAATGGTAAACATGTATCGTTTACGATGCATGGACGCCAGGGAAATATGCAAAGAATAAAGAACAGAGCAAAGAATAAAGACCACTCGTCTATCTAACCATTTAACTACCTATATAACCCCAACTAAACATCCATGTAACCATCGACAATTCGATTATCCATCGAAGCGTTCGTTAAATTCCAGTAAACACGTCTCCGTCCCCTATAACTCATCAACCGTTCATCCAACCTTTAAGCCATCCAGCTTAACCGTCCAACCAATCATTTCAAATATCAAACTAGTCATCTTTAACAATTAATCGCCAGCACCACCACCACCACGATCACTTTCCAGCCATCGCCATCAACGCCACGGTCACAAACATCTTGCAGGCAATCATCACCACTACCGCTATCAACAACAACAATAACACCACCATCACCATCACCACCTTGCCGCTATCACACCACCATCACCGCTTTAAAATTATCCAAACCACAACCACCACCTTCTAACTATCACACCAACTAACCACTCAGCGCGTTAAGTAGCACGCGTGTCGTCTGATCGTACGCACGCGTTTGTACGTGTGTTTGACACGAACGTGCGCCTGCTTCTGTGCTACATGTGAAACAGAACTGAAAGTGCGTGTGTGTGAGTGTATGAATGTATGTGTGAATGTGTATGTGTGTGATGCATGGGATTTTGTTTGTGTATGCGTATATGATTACGTTTGTGCGTGTGTGTGTGAATGAGTAGGTTTTTGCCTGCTTGTGCATGTGTATCTGTGTGTGTATATGTACGTGAGTCTGTGAACGTATGCATATGCGCTTGTGTGTGTATATGCATGAGTGTGTACGCGTATGTTCGTGTGCATGAGTGTGTTTGTATCAGTATGTGTGTTTGAGCATGTGTGTATAAGTATGTATGTGTGTGTGTGCGCGCCCGTGCTAGCGTGAGTCTGTGTGTATTTGTACGTGCATGTGTATGTGTGTACATGTCACAGAGATATAGAGATACGGCGACGTAGAAGGGAAATCCAGAAGATAAACTGAACGAATGAAAGGAAAGGTTAAAAGAAAAGAAATAAAGAGAGAGAGAGAAAAAAAAACATAGAGATTGAGTGCGTACGTGAGTGTGAGTGAGAGAGACAGTTAGAGCAGATAATTAATTGTAGGAAAGAAGAGAGTGAATGTGAAGCGTGAGCAAGGGAAAGCGGCAGAGTGAGGAATAAAGAGGGTGAAGGGGAGAGTGTTCAGTGTGTGTGTGTGAGTTTATGATACATATGAAGAAAATTAGGAAAGGATGAGTGAGTGAGTGAGTGAGTGAGTCACTTATTGAGTGAGGGTGTTGTCACTGACCTGAAGTCAAAAGGTGGTGACAGACGCGGTGGTTGTGGTGGGAGTGTAGGGCACAAGTGTGAGTAAGAGAAACTGTGAATGTGAGAGAGACGGCAATGGGCGAGAAATGGATTTCATTGATTCGACAGAAGAACCCTTTTTTGTTTTGTTTTTGTTTTATGAGAGAGAAGAAAAGGGTTATAGTGTGTATCAAGATGTAGTGACAAATCCTTTTTTTGCTTTTGTTTTATTGTTTTCAATCTCATAAGGAACGTCGTGATTGGGTAAGGGTTACTTCTGTTAAAAAAGATGAAGAATTATATGGAAATATAATTTACTCTTTACTCTTTTACTCTTTTACTTGTTTCAATCTTTTGACTGTGGCCATGCTGGAGCACCGCCTTTAGTCGAGCAAATCGACCCCAGGACTTATTCTTTGTAAGCCTAGTACTTATTCTATCGGTCTCTTTTGCCGAACCGCTAAGTTACGGGGACGTAAACACACCAGCATCGGTTGTCAAGCGATGTTGGGGGGACAAACACAGACATACAAACACATACACACATACATATATATATACATATATACGACAGGCTTCTTTCAGTTTCCGTCTACCAAATCCACTCACAAGGCTTTGGTCGGCGTGAACAATTTAGAGAGAAAGAGAGGCGATGAGGGAGAA
>NC_069001.1:13391848-13392628 GCF_001194135.2 Octopus bimaculoides | reverse complement strand
AAGATCGCGGTTTCGATTTCCAGACCGGGCGTTGTGAGTGTCTATTGAGCGAAAACACCTAAAGCTCCACGAGGCTCCGGCAGGGAATGGTGGCGAACCCTGCTGTACTCTTCCACCACAACTTTCTCTCACTCTTACTTCCTGTTTCTGTTGTGCCTGTAATTCGAAAGGGTCAGCCTTGTCACACTGTGTCACGCTGAATATCCCCCGAGAACTACGTTAAGGGTACACGTGTCTGTGGAGTGCTCAGCCACTTGCACGTTAATTTCACGAGCAGGCTGTTCCGTTGATCGGATCAACTGGAACCCTCGACGTCGTAAGCGATGGAGTGCCAACAACTCCAAAAGATACAACACTGTACCTAAAACTGAGGCGAACAGACTATCAGGGCTGCATTTATGTATAAGCCAATAATGGGCCACGGCACAGAACCCTCAAACTAGGAAGTGAACCCAAGCATTGACTCAGAGAAGACTAAAGCTTGGAGTTAAAAGTATTTAAAATATATATATACAGCAATCAAATAGATAATTTGTAATTTTATTTTACTTACTCTTTTATTCTTTTACTCTTTTACTTGTTTCAGTCATTTGACTGCGGCCATGCTGGAGCACCACCTTTTAGTCGAGCAAATCGACCCCGGGACTTATTCTTTGTAAGCCTAGTACTTATTCTATCGGTCTCTTTGGCCGAACCGCTAAGTTACGGGGATGTAAACACACCACCATCGGTTGTCAAACGATGTTGGGGGGACAAACACAGACACAAACATATACACAC
>NC_069001.1:13388486-13390956 GCF_001194135.2 Octopus bimaculoides | reverse complement strand
ATCAAAAGAACTGGCTATTGCAAGCAAAAATAGATATTGAAAAAAAAAACGCATGGGCCAGATTTCGACATACGACAGTTTAACATAATAGAAACTTATGTCCAAATTTGGCCCAAGCGTTTTTTTCAATATCTATTTTTGCTTGCAATAGCCGGTTCTTTTGGTCAAACTATCGTATCTTCAGCTGCTTCAGACGCCAAGATCTCAAAAATTGTCTAAGAGCAGTACAACGGTTTAGGACATTACGTACAATGGGCGTGTGATTTAGGTAGGGTGATATTTTGGTTGCTATTTTTAGTGTGTCGAGCGACCAGGTAGAGGCTCTTTCATTGGTTCGATTGCGTGATGAGATTTTCTTACACATATATGTATGTATATATATATCATTGGCAGAAGTTCAGCAAAAGAGTCCGATTGAATAAGTACTGGGCTTACAAAGAATAACTCCTGGGGTCGATATGCTCGACTAAAGGCGGTGCTCCAGCATGGCCACAGTCAAATGACTGAAACAAGTAAAAGAGAGTAAAAGAGAGTATACCTAACGCGCCTACTATGATAGGAATTGTTTCTGCTTTTAGACTCCACATTCGAGTTTATTATTATTCGGCATGGAGGGCACATGGCCTAGTGGTTAAGACGTTGAACTCAATATCGCGAGATCGTGGTTTCTATCCCTAGATCGGACGGTGCATTGTATTTATGAGCAAAACACTTCCTCGCACGTTGCCCTGAGATCACTTCAATACCTGACGTATGGCACACCGGGCACCTGTTCGGGCGACGTCTATTTGATGGAGAGAATGAGCTAATAATGTACAGCTGAGTGTAACATGCATGAGGGGGAGATATGGAAGGGCGAATGGAGTCAATGAGGAGGAATGTGTAAGAGATAGGGAGAGCGGGAGGGAGAGCGAGAGAGTGAGAGTGATTACTTGTACAAGTATATGGAAACAAGTAAAGCAGACGACTGAGGTGGAGTATAAGCCATACTGTAAGCCGAGGCCGAGAAGGAAGTGCAAGAATGAGAGAATGAAAGAGTAAATGAGTTTGAGATTGATTAAGAGAGTAAGTGAGACACAGATGGGAGTTAGTGAGGAAAAGCAATAAGGAGAGAGTGAATGAAGGAGAGGGATTCAAAGAGAGTGAGTGAGAGAGAGAGAAACAGAGAGAGAAGGAAAGGGACAGCCTGATTGCGAGGCGAACGAAGTGAGTGAGTGGTAAAGCAGACGACACGAGAGTAGGAGGAGGAGGAGTGGAGAAAGGAGTGGGCGAAGTGTGAGCAGAATATCAGAGTTAGAAGGAGAGAGGGGGAAAGGGAGAGAGAAGGAAAGAAAGAAAGAAAGAGAAATAGACAGACAGGCAGATAGATAGATAGATAGATAGATAGATAGATAGATAAGTAGATAGATAGATAAATAGACAGATAGATAAATAGACAGATAGATAGATTTGAGAGATAGGTAAACAGATAGATAGATAGATAGATAGATAGATAGATAGATAGATAGATAGATAAGGAATGAACATGTGAAGAAAAGAGTAAATGAAAGAAGGATTTGGAAGGAAATTTTGTGATGGAAAGGAAAAGAGAAACAGAAAGAAGAGACTAACGGAGAGATTCGAGTGCGACAAAGGGATAAATAAAGAGAGAGATAAAGAAAAAGATAGGGAGATAGAGAGAGAGAGATAAAGAGAGAGAGAATAGATAGAGAGATAAAGAAAGACAGAGATGTGAAGGAGAAGAAAGTTACCGAAGTGCAGCGGACCGGGAGTTGTGAGAGTGACAGAGAAGGCGCAAGAGAGTATAACACGTTTGTGAGGGAGGGGACAATCCTAGAGAGAGAGAGAGGGACGCACAAACACACACACACATATACAGACACATACACAGACACACAGGGAGATAAGATAAAGAAAGAAATGTCTAAAGGAGTAAGGCGATCAGAGGAATAGATACAAAAACAAAAAAAGAGGGAGGGAGAAGGAGAGAAAGAAAAAAAAAGGGGTAGGAGTGGAGGAGAAAGAGAAAGTCTAACACGTATGTGAGGGGAGAATAGAATAAAAGAAAGAGAGAAAAGAAAAATAGACAAAAAGAGGGAGGGAGATAAGAGACAGAAAGAAAAAGAAAAGCGATGAACGGGGGAGAAGCCGCATAGAGATGAGTGCGTGTGATATAGTGAAAGTGAAAGTGAAAGTGAAAGAGTGTGACTGAGTTTGAGTGAAAAGCAAGAGGAGGGGACTGTGACTTGACTAGTCAGCTCTACCTGCCCTCAGAGGTAGGGGTTGAGGAGGTGATTTCTCTTGCCATACACACACATTCACACACGCACACTCACATACGTACACATTCACACTCACACATGCATACTCGCGCAAACACTCAAGCACGCATAAACACACACACACACACACATATATATATGTATGTGTGTGTGTGTGTATATATATATATATATATATATATATATAT
>NC_069001.1:13387830-13388450 GCF_001194135.2 Octopus bimaculoides | reverse complement strand
TAATATATAGGGACAGAGAGTGTGTGTGTCTATGTGTGTATAATTAACTTAGTCATATAGTCATAGCACCGACTACTTGTTGTTTGTTGTGCACTCTCAGTATTAAACATGTCGATTAGGTGAACAAAAGCTGTTTAAGTCCAAATACATTTGTTGTTATATATAATATATATATATATATACACACACACACACACACACACACACACACACACACACACACATACATACATACATACATACATACATCTATGTACATTTGTGCGTGTGTATATATGTGTGTTAATGTGTGTATGTATTTCTATGTATGTATGTATGTATGTATGTAAAGAATCAGGAATTTTTCAGCTTGATCACGTGTGTATAAAGACACGTGTATATATGAAACTGCAAGTAAGAATGGAGTGAATGCTCAGCTGTTAGCTAAGAAATGTACATACACAATGTATTGACTTGTCAATTCTTTCGTTTCCGCATACATACATACATACATACATACATAGAAATTCATACATATATACATACATACATACATAGACATTCATACATACACAAGCATACACGCACATGTTTATATATATATATATTTTATATATATATATATTTTATATATATATATA
>NC_069001.1:13386392-13387746 GCF_001194135.2 Octopus bimaculoides | reverse complement strand
TGATGATGATGATGATGATGATGATGATGATGATGATGATGATGGTGATGATGATGATGATGATGGCGATGATGATGGTGATGGTAGTTGTGATGATGATGATGATGATGATGATGATGATGATGAGGATGATGATGAGGAGGATGATGATGATGATGATGGTGATGGTAGTTGTGATGATGATGATGGTGATGATGATGATGATGATGATGATGATGATGATGAAGACGATCGTGATGGTGGACAGTAACAGAGTGTTGATGCTGACGGCGGTGGTGGGGATGCTGTGATGGTCATGCAATGCTGATGGTGTCGATGTTATTTCCATGTCAGTGGTTTTTGATAACGTTCGTTGAGCGAGATCATGTCTCTTGGAATTAGCGAAAATACCTTACCTCTCTCTCTCTCTCTCTCTCTCTTTATCTCTTTTTACTTCTGTCTATCTCTCCTCTTCCCTCTTTCTATCTATCTTACACACTCACTCTCTCTCTGTGTTTATCTGTCTATCTTTCTTCCTCTGCTTATTTGTCTATCTTTCTTCCTCTGTTTATCTGTCTATCTTTCTTCCTCTGTTTATCTGTCTATCTTTCTTCCTCTGTTTCTGTTTCTGTCTATCTAATATCCCTTACTCATTGATTCACTTTAACTATTTATTCTTCCCCATTTACATTACTTACCCTGTCTGTCTGTCTCTCTCTCTTTAACTTATACACTCGCTCTATCTATCAGTTTTCTCCTCCCCCCCTCTGTGTGCGTGTGTTCGCCTTATATCGCCAATATTTACAATACCGCATACATGTACACATGCACACACACACACACAAAATAGCACGTACACAAACATAAGCGTATCGGCACAATATTTCTTACTATATTATACTTATTTAATCGGGGTCGATTAAATAAGTACCAGTTACGCACTGGAGTCGAAGTAATCGACTTAATCCCTTCGTCTGTCCTTGTTTGTCCCCTCTGTGTTTAGCCCCTTGTGGGCAATAAAGAAATATATATTATGCGCCCACTCCTTCTTTCTCTCTCTCTCTCTCTCTCTCTTTCTCTCTCTCCCTTTGATTTTCTTCCTCTCTGTGTCTGGTCTATCTTTCTCTCTCCGTCTTTCTGTCTCTTTTGAATATCATTCACTCTCTCTCTCTCTCTCTCTATTTCAGATACATAAACACAAACACACACTCACACATACACACACACATACGCACGCAAACTAACCCCCTTCTTTTCTTCTCTCTTTCTCTCTTACCCCCGCTCTCTGACTCTTCCCCTCTCTATTTGTCTATCTCTCTCTATCTTCCCCCCTCTCTCTGTCTTTCTGTCTGTCTCTCGCTTTCTCGCTTGCTCC
>NC_069001.1:13382606-13383882 GCF_001194135.2 Octopus bimaculoides | reverse complement strand
ATAGTATGGTGAATATACGTTTATGTATGTCTAAACATTTGTAAATATTTATATATTCCATATCGTTGTTGTGCTGTGGAATTAAAATTGTTTTTCTCTTCAGCACATATTGGTGTGTGCGTGTGTATATAGATAAACGTATATACAAATACATGTGTTATATAAGTGCATATTTTTGCGTGGTTTTTCTGTGTCTGCATATATACGTGTGTGTGTATACACATACACGAATATATAATATTAACCATACATGTTTATAAAATCATATACAAACACCGTATATACGTGTGTATGTATACACACTATTTCTATATTGTTTATCTTTCTCTTTCTCTGATTTTATAATGATTCTTCTTTCGTCTTTTCGTTCTTTCTATCGCTTCACCTCCCTCTACGTTTCTCTCTTAATCTTTCTACCTTCTCTGTCCCCCTCTCTCTCTCTCTCTCTCATAGTTTCTTTATATTACCCTTTACTCCCTCCTCTCTCTCTCTCTCTCTTTCTATAATACCATCATTCTTTCCCCATATTATCCTCCCTCCAACAAATAACTCCATCTGGCTCTCCCCTTCCTCTTTCCTTTTCTATCACTCTTTTCCCCCACCTTCCTCTCTATCCTCCCCTCTCTTTCTACATCAATACCTCCACCCATTCCTCTCATTTTCCTTCAATCTCCCAACCTACCTATATTGATCGATCGATCAGTGGTTTATCTTTCTCTCCTCATCCCCCACTTCCTGTTCTCGCCCCATCGTCCTTCTCCAGGTCTCTATACTTCCTCTTACATCCTAATTCTGTCTGTCTACCTTTTAATCCATCCATCCAGCCATTCTATCTATCTATCTATCTATCTATCTCTAAATCAATTCACTCCATCCTCTATTTTTTCTTCTCGTCTTCTTTCTCTATCATTCCCATTACTTCCTTGTCTCTCTCCTTCTTCTTTCCTCTCTCTCTCTCTCTCTCTCTCTCTCTACGTGTTTACTGTATCTTCCTCACCTCCAGTTGTCATTCAACTTGAACGAAATGTAAACACACAACACAGTCTGACCTTAACAGTGTTTCTCTCGAAACATATATATATATATATATATATATATATGTGTGTGTGTGTGTGTGTGTATGGATATATAATGTGTGTGTATGTATGCATGCATGCATATGTGTGTGTGTGTGTTCATATGTATGTATGTATGTATGTAAAGAGATTCATATATATGTACATATATATATAAATATAATATATATATATATAACATATATATATATATATATATA
>NC_069001.1:13378414-13381062 GCF_001194135.2 Octopus bimaculoides | reverse complement strand
TATATATATATATATATATATATATTTATATATATATATATACACACACATATATGTATGTGTGTGGGTGTATGCATGTATAGATATGTATGTACGCATGACTGTTTATATATGTATGTGTGTGTGTGTGTGTGCATGTATTTATGTACGTACAGACCTGTGTATGTGTATGTACGTTAGTATACGTGTATATGTACAAACACGCGCGCGCGCGCAGGTACTTGATATACACCAGTGTTTGATGTATATAAGATCATACAGTCATATATGTAAATTTGCCATATGTAAGGTATACATCATTACATATCCGAACCCTGTAAATTTGCCATATGTAAGGTATACATCATTACATATCCGAACCCTGGTTTCGTGCAACAGATGGCGAAAGAACACGCTTTCTTCTACAATCCATCTGAGAGACCTGTTGAAGGAAACTTCAGATCAGATCTGGAGTAAGGTTCGTTTATCTTAGAGGTGACCAAACCCCATAGGAAACGTTTACGAGATCACGTAGCCTTGTTAGAAATAATTGGTAAATGCCCCTCGCTGCATTGTAAAAATTAAGAAATTACATGCAAAACTGGTGTGTGTGTGTGTGTCCTAGGGGACAACTGATGAAGGGAATGCTTTTTATGTTGCCCGCCTCATTTCTCTATTTGTTTCTTTCGTTGTTCGAAAAAAAGTTTGTTTTCTATTTTTGTTTTTTTATGTTCTCGTTTCTCATTCTGTTCACGTTTTCTTTTTTTGATGTCCTGTACCCATATATGCATGTATATATACATATATATGTAGGTATGTACATATATGTATGTATATATGCGCTTGAGTGGCTGTGTGGTAAGTAGCTTGCTTACCAACCACATGGTTCCGGGTTCAGTCCCACTGCGTGGCACCTTGGGCAAGTGTCTTCTACCATAGCCTCGAGCCAACCAAAGCCTTGTGAGTGGATTTGGTAGACGGAAACTGAAAGAAGCCCGTCGTACATATGTATATATATATATATATATATATGTATGTGTGTGTGTTTGTGTGTCTGTGCTTGTCCCCCCCTAGCATTGCTTGACAATTGATGCTGGTGTGTTTATGTCCCCGTAACTTAGCGGTTCGGCAAAAGTGACTGATAGAATAAGTACTAGGCTTACAAAGGATAAGTCCTGGGGTCGATTTGTTCGACTAAAGGCGGTGCTCCAGCATGGCCACAGTCAAATGACTGAAACAAGTAAAAGAGTAAAAGAGTATGTATATATATATTTATTTATATATGAAGCTGACTTTGAGACCTGACACAGCTCTGCAACTCCTCGGACCTTGCCGAACCATCCAACCTATGTGAGAATGCAAAAAAAAAAAATGTTGGGTGGTGTTGTTGGTGGTGGTAGTTAAAAATATGTTAAGTTCTAAATGTAAACATACAGACATACATACATACACAGAGAGGAGAGAACGCGTCAAAGATATATATGTGTGTGTTCGCATGTATATATATGAGAACATTAAATTGTACGTATGTATCATCATCATCATCATCATCGTCGTTTAACGTCCGCTTTCCATGCTAGCATGGCTTGGACGATTTGACTGAGGACTGGTGAAACCGGATGGCAACAACAGGCTCCAATCTAATTTGGCAGAGTTTCTACAGCTGGATGCCCTTCCTAACGCCAACCACTCAGAGAGTGTAGTGGGTGCTTTTACGTGTCACCCGCACGAAAACGGCTACGCTCGAAATGGTGTCTTTTATGTGCCACCCGCAGAAGCCAGTCCAGGGGCACTGGCAACGTTCTCGCTCGAAAATCCTACGGGAGCCAGTCAGGCGGTACTGGCAACGGCCACGCTCAAAATGGTGCATCTCATGTGCCACCCGCACAAGAGCCAGTCCAGGGGCACTGGCAACGATCTTACTTGGCTTGCCGGGTCTTCTCACGCACAGCACATTTCCAAAGGTCTCGGTCAGTATGTATGTATAAACACAATCTATGCTCACATGTAAATGTGATCAGAGAAATTACCAGTCTCTCTTAAGTATTGCTATTTTAGAGTTTTCCAAGCATTGATTCCATTCCTGGAGATCTTATTTATACATACATACATACATATATACATACATACACACACACTTTCTCATTCTCCTCTCTCTTTTTCGCTTACTTCTCCCTCATAGCCTCCTCCTCTTCTCACACCTCTCTTCCTTTCCCCCACTCTTCGATTACTTTAAACGCCCATTTGTATCGGTGATGTTATATCAATGTTTCATATAATATAATCATATATATATATGGGTGTGTGTGTGTATAATGTAGACGGATATGAATGTATGTATGTATAAATATATATACATAAATACATATGTATACGTATATGCATGTTTACATGTATGTATACATGTATAGGCGCAGGAGTGGCTGTGTGGTAAGTAGCTTGCTTACCAGCCACATTGTTCCAGGTTCAGTCCCACTGCGTGGCACCTTAGGCAAGTGTCTTCTACTATAGCCTCGGGCCGACCAAAGCCTTGTGAGTGGATTTGGTAGACGGAAACTGAAAGAAGCCCGTCGTATGTATGTATATATGTGTGTGCGTGCATATGTTTGTGTGTCTGTGTTTGTCCCCCCAGCATCGCTTGACAACCGATGCTGGTGTGTTTACGTCCC
>NC_069001.1:13374515-13377810 GCF_001194135.2 Octopus bimaculoides | reverse complement strand
TATATATATATATATATATTTGTGTGTGTATGAAACCAAGTTGCAAATTAGACGCCTCCCTGACCGATTTTCGTTCGATGTCCGTCCCTGTGGATTTTCCTTCATTAAAATCACATTGAGGACATCCATTCACCCGTATAAACACAAAAACGCAACACATAACATGTTTGTATATGTTTGGTTTCGAGCCTCTTAAGTTGGAAAATCATCATAATCATTGACCTCATCACCATCTTCATCGTCGTCATCATCATCGTCATCGTTGTTGTCATCGTCATCATCGGCATCATGGTCATTGTCATCATAACCATCATCATCATTATCATCGTTGTCGTCATTATTATCTTCGTTATCATTTCTGTATTAGGTCTACTTGTTCTGAGTTCTAATCCTGCCAAGGTCAGTTATACCTTTCATTCCTCTGTGGTCAATAAAATAAAGTATTTGTCAAGTACTTGACTTGATAGTTTCTATTAATCCCCTCCACACAAAATTTCTAGCCTTATGCCAAAATCAGAAACCATTATTATTGTAGTTGATGTTCTGCTGAGGTCAGCTTTGCCTGTCATCCTTTTTGGATTGATAAAAGAAGTACTGGTTGCTCATTGGAGTCAATGTGATTAAGTTACACTCCACCACAACATTTCAGGCCTTGTGTCTATAGTGGAAAGAATTATCAAAGAATTATTATCATTATTATTGCCCCGCTGGATGGAATGCTTAGCGATATTTCGCCCGTTGCTACGTTCTGAGTTCAAATTCCACGGAGGTCAACTTTGCCTTTCATCCTTTCAGGGTCGATAAATTAAGTACCAGTTGTGTACTGGGGTTGATGTAATCGACTAGACCCCTCCCCCAAGATTTCAGGCCTTATGCCTAGAGTAGAAAGGAATTATTGCCATTATTGTCAAGGCAGCCAGCTGGACAAAATGGACAACATATAATATACTGCACTGGACAAAATATTTTGCAATATTTCTTCTGGCAAAGCTGGCGGAATTGTTAGCATGCCAGGCAAAATGCTTAGCAACGTTTTGTCCATCTTTATGTTATGAGTTCAAATACTGCTGAGGTCAACTTTGCTTCTCATCCTTTTAGGGGTCAATGAAATAAGTACCAGTGTCACACTGGTTTCAATTCAGTCCACTAGCTCCCTATCCCAAAATTTCAGGTCTTGCACCTATAGTAGAAAGAATTATTATTATTACTGTTATTCATCATCATCATCATCGTTTACTGTCCGCTTTCCATGCTGGCATGGGTTGGACGATTTGACTGAGGACTGGCGAACCAGATGGCTGCACCAGGCTCCAATCTGATCTGGCAGAGTTTCTACAGCTGGATGCCCTTCCTAACGCCAACCACTCCGAGCGTGTAGTGGGTGCTTTTACGTGACACCGGCACGAGGGCCAGTCAGGTGCTACTGGCAACGGCTACGCTCAAATGGTGTCTTTTTACGTGCCATCTGCACAGGAGTCAGTCCAGCAATTATTATTATTATTATTATTATTATTATTATTATTATTATTATTATTGCAGCAAGCTGGCAGGATCGTTAACACGCCAGGTGAAATACTTATATTTACACTCTGACTTGACCTCCCACCAAGGTCAACTTTACCTTTCATCCCTCCAGACTTGATAACACAAAGTTCCATCCAAGTAATGGAGTTGCTGGTTTTCATTAATACCCTTCCCTTGAAATTGTTGGCTTTATGCCTAAATCAGGAGCCATTATTATTATTGAAGAACTGGGATGAGGTGATGGGCTGAGTGACCAGCCTCACCCAGAAATGGGCCTAAAGAAAGCTATCTCTGAAAGGTTGGGCAATAAAGTAAGTAAATCTACCTTCTCGAGACATACTGACTAATAAGGGCCGGTTTCCTGGTTTCATGGCATATATATTCCCCACCTGGACAGGACGCCAGTCTGTCACAGGATTAATCATTTTTGACAGCTGAGTGGACTGGAGCAATGTGAAATGAAGTGTTTTCCTCAAGAACACAACACTTTGCCTGGTCCAAGAATTGAAACCACAATCTTATGATCATGAGCTCAAAGCCCTAACCACTAAGCCATGCACCTCCATAAAGTGGAGCAGAGGTGGTGAATGCTTACATTGCCTTATATATATCACCCTGTGACCATCAGGCCTTACCCCAATTTATTTCTGACTGGACTGAAGCACCTGCTCTTCTATTTTCTGATAGGATGGAATGCATTCTACTGGCCAAGCACTCTTTTATTTATTTTTTTCAACACTCACAAAGTTGGGGACTGGGAATGTCATGGTTGATGATATGCAGACATGCACTGAGACTACAACATCTCCAGTGTTTCTTCAACAGTAAGCATGCGTGGTCATTGTTTGTCAGACATACTTTTCCATTGCTCGTCTCTTTGATTGAGCTGCATCCTGGATGAAAGTAGATTGAGGCAGGACACCTGGCATATTCAGCATCATCAAAAACTCATAGCCCTCAGCCAGTTGGACAAAGCAGTTGGAACTTCCACTTTGGCCTTCTATTTAGGTTTAGAGGTGGACAAGCTGGCAGAATCGTTAGCGCACCGGGCGTAATGCTTAGCGGTATTTCGTCTGCCGTTACGTTCTGAGTTCAAATTCCGCCAAGGTTGACTTTGTCTTTCATCCTTTCGGGGTCGATAAATTAAGTACCAGTTATGTACTGGGGTCGATGTAATCGACTTAATCCCTGTGTTTGTCCTTGTTTGTCCCCTCTATGTTTAGCCCCTTGTGGGCAATAAGAAAATAAGAGTGACAACATTCATGGTTAGAATCTTCATGTCAATGAGAATCAACTGGCCGGTCTATTCCAGAAGAATTTCAGGTCATGGTCTTTGGATAATTGTCAGAAATCTCTGGCATGGCAGCGCTATTAGGAAGCACTGCTAGTTGAAGATAAACTCCACAGGCACAGAAGTGCTGTTAACCAGGCCTGCTCAAGGTCTATGCGGAGCAACAAAATTGTTTTGCATGCATTTGTCCAGTGTCTGAGTATTGCTGACTTACAGACTTATGTTGAACACCTGTTATTGTATGTAGAACAGATCAGGATATCAGCTGAGTCCATTGTGAAGATTGTTCCATTGCCTTCCTTTGACCTGAATGGACTGGAAGTGTTTATCTATCTAGTGTCCTTTGCAAAAGAGGTTGTGTGGTGAATGAGATTAAAAGGGCTGAAGACAGAGACATTCCTCTTTGGTCAAGCCCTCAACTTTTCGAGGCTGGAGCAGGGTCAATAAAATAAGTATCAGTTGAGCACTAGGGTTGATATA
>NC_069001.1:13368554-13370378 GCF_001194135.2 Octopus bimaculoides | reverse complement strand
ATTTTTTTTCAATTTTTTTTCTCTGTGTTTTTCTCCTTGTCTCCGTATTCTTTCTGTTGAAGAGCGTAGCTCGAAACGTCAAAGACTTTCCGTATTCCCGAGCGTCATACTAATATATACTTTTGTTATTTACACCACCTGTCCTCGTCTGTTGTTATTTTTTGTATATTCTCCCATATATATATATATATATATATAATATTATATGTGCATATAAGAGTTATATAAAGGTGCATGGCTTACTGGTTAGGGAGTTGCACTCCCGATTGCGAGATCATGGGTTCAGTTCTCAGACCGGACATTGCATTGTGTTCTGGAGCAAAGCACTTCATTTCACGTCGCTCTGTGGTCATTTCAGCATGTGACATGTGGCACCCAGTTGTACTTGTATAGATAATGCCGATTTGATGGAGGAAGTGAGCTTATGTCTAAACAAACATTTGATTACTATAAACAAATCATCTGTGTGGTTGTTTGGTAAGAATTTGTCAAACCGTCATACATCATCTAACAACAGGAAAGTCCATTATATATGTGTATATATATATTTATACAGACATACACACATGCACACACAAACATACATACATACATATACTCATCATCACCATCGTCATCATCGTTTAACGTCCGCTTTCCATGCTAGCATGGGTTGGACGATTTGACTGAGGACTGGCAAACCAGATGGCTACACCAAGCTCCAATCTGATCTGGCAGAGTTTCTACAGCTGGATGCCCTTCCTAACGCCAACCACTCCAAGAGTGTAGTGGGTGCGTTTACGTGCCACCAGCATGATGGCCAGTCGCACGGTACTGGCAACAGCCACGCTCAAAATGGTGTTTTTTACGTGGCACCTGCACAGGAGCCAGTCCAGGGGCTTTGGCAACGACCTTGCTCGAATGATTTTCTAACATGCCACCGGCACAAGTGCCAGTAAGGCCACGCTGGTAACAATCACGCTCAAATGGTGCTATTTACGTGTTACTAGCACAGAAGCCAGACAGCTGCTCTGGCAATGATGACGCTTGGATGGTGCTGTTAGTGCTCCACTGGCACAGGTGCCAGTCATCGAATATGGTTGCATAGGTGCCAGTCATCGATTTCACAGTATCAATTTCAGTATTGGATGGTGTTATACATTGTTGGTCACCACACGCTTTACATTGTTTCAGCTTTTCAATGATGCCATCCCGATGGCCATAAATGCAGGCCATCATTCCCACTGACCAGAAAGTTGTTCCATCACAGAGTTAACCCATTTACAGCTGACTGAACTGTGAACTGGAAGAACAAGAAATGAAGTGTTTTGCTCAAGAACACAATGTACCACCCGGTCTCGAAATTGAAACCATGATCTAGCATTTCTGAGTGCAATCTCCTAACCACTAGGTCACATGCCATTTCACACACACACACACATACACATATATATATATAGTTACATAGTTGATTTCTCTGTGTGTCATTCCATCAGTCTGTGAGTGTATCTAATTACTCTTGTTAATTACATCTCCTTCATATATTTACATGAGAACATACATAAACATTCATTGTTTTACTGATATTCAACCTACACCCCCCAGGCTCATACTTATTCTTACTCTCCTTCTTACTCTCTCGCCCTCTTTTTCTTTCTCTGTCTCAGTCTCTCTCTCTCTTCCTCTCTTTCTATCTTTTTTCTGTCTCTCTCAGTCTCCTTCTTCAGAGAACACACTCGCCTAACCCCTCCCAACCCCACCCCAACCTACCACTGACTCTTTGTAGATATTGATCCAATTTACTTTCCAGAATCTATAAACATATAAACACACTCATATATACAC
>NC_069001.1:13366069-13367941 GCF_001194135.2 Octopus bimaculoides | reverse complement strand
ATATATATATTTATACGTGTCTGTCTGTCTGTCTATCTATCTGTCTGTCTTTCTATCTATCTATCTATCTATCTATCTATCTATGCATGTAGTTTTACGTATATATGTATGGATTTGTATATGTGTGTGTGTGTATCATTGTGTTTGTAATATCTTCATCAATTTATAAAGATAACCTTTTCCTTTATTGCTTCCTGCCATAGAGACTCCTCACTATCCTTCTCCACCATCAAGTGCCCCACCCTACCCCACCTCTTCAAGCCCCCCCTGCCAATCCATCCACACCCACTTCCACTGACATATATTTTGTATTCATCATCAAAATTCAATCACACACACACACATACACACAAGCAAACATAGACACACAATGATGCATATATATGTATGTATGTATGTATATGTCTGTATGTATGTATGTATATATATATATATGTAAGTATATACACACTTTCACTGTGTGATTGGTTGTTCTGATTGTTGGATTTATACTGCCTTTTCTATTTATATAAAATTTTCACTTGCAGACCTCTTTTACTTCTTGCTTGTGTGTGTGTGTGTGTGTATATGTATATATATAAATGTCAATATATAGTATGTGTGTATCTTTGTTTATGTATACATACTATAATGTTCTTATCTATAATTATATAAGTATGCATGCACTCATTTTAAGATATATATGCGTGTGTCTGTGTATATATATATATGGAGTGAGACAGACTTCATCTAGCCCGCCGTGCTACTTCAGGCTGATGACGAGCAAAGACTCAGAAACATGTCCCTGAATGCAGGCTAGGCTGGGTGGAGGAGTTTGTCTCCCCCTCGTAAGGATAAGGGCACAGGAAATGTGTCAAGGCCTAATAGGAAGCGGTCCAGCTTCCTAGGGCTAAGCAGCAGTAGTATATTCCCTTATTGGGACTGTCACGTTATGTTGGCAGTATACAACTACTTTATATATATATACACACATACATACACACACACACACACACACACACACACACACACAGTGGTACACACATACATAGGTGACTTAATACATATACAGATATGTACATATATATATATATAAACACCAGACAAAAATGCTTGGCAGCATTTCTTCCAGTTCGCCTTGTTCTGAATTCAAATCCTTCTGAGCTAAGCTTCACCTTTCATACCTTCAGGGTGTATAACTTAATATGTCCATCAAATGCTGGGTGTCAGTGTAATCCACTTGCTACCCTCACTGCAAAATTGCTTGCCTCAAACCCTGCAATGGACCAGCATCTTGTTCAAGGAGAATGCTGTGATCTTGCAATAGTAACTGAATAAACTGCCTTATGAATCCTAGATCTCAATTGTGTGTGTGTGTGTGTGTGTGTGTGTGTGTAGGCCTGTACTTATTCTATCAGTCTCTCTTCAGTTTCTTATGCTGAATCATGAAGTTACGGGGGTCGTAAACAAACCAGCAACAGTTGTCAAGTGGTTGTGGCGATGGTGGTTGTGGTGGTGGTGACAAACACTTACACACACACTCATACATATATACAGAGAGAAAGAGAACAAGATAGTGATGTAGATAAACACAATTAGGTTTGATTTTTATATATATCATCATCATCATCATCATCGTTTAACGTCCGCCTTCCAGGTTAGCATGGGTTGGACGATTTGACTGAGGACTGGTGAAACCAGATGGCTACACCAGGCTCCAATCTGATTTGGCAGAGTTTCTACAGCTGGATGCCCTTCCTAATGCCAACCACTCAGAGAGTGTAGCGGGTGCTTTTACGTGCCACACACACATACACACACACACACATATATATAGGCCAGTTTATGGCATTACCCTGGACTTCTCACTTATAACGGGTTTAGCCTTATGGC